>NC_053025.1:180376765-180508590 GCF_003073215.2 Triticum urartu | reverse complement strand
CAGGGGCGACGGGGCGGGGGATCGGTGGGGCGCCGGGTGGTGGGGCGACGGCGCCGGGCGGCAGTGGCGACGAGGCGGGGGGCCCGTGGGGCGACGGGGCGGCGGCGCGCGTGTGAGGGAGAGAAACAGAGAGAGAGGGGGCGGGGTGGGACGCGGCCGTTAACATTATGTTAAATCTTTGCCCTCTGCCCCCCTTTGCCGTCCGCTTATTTGCTCTTTGTCGTCTGCTAGCAGACGGCAAAGAGGGGGGCCCGTTAAGTTTTTTTAAGTAGCTCGTCAGTGGGGGCCCGTCCCTCTTTGCCGTCTGCTAGTCGACGGCAAAGAATCTTTGCCGTCAGCTAGCGAACGACAAAGATCTGGCTGATGGCAAAGAAGGTCTTTGCCATCAGCCAATTCTTTGCCGTCTGCTTTTGGGTAGCTGATGGCAAAGAGCTTCTTGCCGTCTGCTAGCAGACGGCAAAGAGCTGGCAGATGGCAAAGTAGCTGATTCCAGTAGTGCCATCAGCCAGTTCTTTGCCGTCTGCTTTTGGGTAGCTGATGGCAAAGAGCTTCTTTGCCGTCTGCTAGCAGACGGCAAAAAGCTGGCAGATGGCAAAGTAGATGATTCCAGTAGTGCCTTCGAGCTCGAGGAGCTCCGCTGCCTCTCCATCACCGTCGCGGCCGCCTCGGCTAGCCGGCTAAATTAGCTCGAGCCCGAGCATTTCCCCTCCTTCCTCTTCCACTAGAGCTCTCCCACACCACCCTCGGACATTTCCCTAGCTCGCCCTCTCTGCTCCTTGGCCGGAGCATCGTGCCCAAAATCCACCCGAGCCGCCGCCCGTCAGAGTGGAAGTCGACGTCACCTCGGTCCACCTCTCCGGCCATGGATGGTACCTCTGGATGCACCATTCGCTACTGAGCATTTCCAAAGCCGGAGCATTACCGGAGGTGCACGGAGTTGCCGGCAATTGCCGCCCGATGCCGGCGGCCTCCCTCTGCCTCGTGGGCGTGCAGCGAAGGAAGAAGAAGGAGGCGACCTGCAGGCGGGCCCCACGCGTCAGCTTCCCAGCTCGCTGACCCCATGCCTGCTGATGTGGATAAGTGGACACGGGTTTTGCCCTTGTACGCTTTCCTCCACCGAAAGTGTATCCTTCCTCTTCTTCGGGCCAGAATGCGTTTTTCATTTTGGAAAATGTATTTTCAAAAAAGGCACGTTCTGTTTTTCCGATTGAGGGCCTGTTTGTGATTATTTTATTATAGATAGGTCCCTAGTAGAAAAACCCTTATAAATGTTTGATCCTAACTCCAAATGAGGTGATTCCAAAGCCCACTTCTTCATCTCGTCGAGCCCTTCCTATTGGTACCATTTTCACCATGTGTTAACATTCTAAAAATGATCATTATGCCCTTGCCCTTATTCAGCCCCCTCCGAGAGAGAAAGATTTCTGGCGGTTCTTTCCACGAGCTTCCCGCACTTCTTTCCGTTGAATCCAGTTCTCCTAGGCTAGACACACCCTCCATTTGCGTGATTGCAATGCAATGCCATGGTTTAAATTATTTGAACTTATTTAAAATATTGCTTTAGCTACATGTGATCTTGTTCATGGCATTTTTCGGAGTAATATTTTGATTTTGCTATTGCCATGATGTTGTTTGGAGTTCTAGGACTTATATTTCGCAAATGGTGGATGACATGTTTCCTTTGAATTATTAGTGGCTCGTATGATTATTGGTATCATAGTTGATATTATGTTTTGGAGTATGATTTTCGGAGATGATGCTTGCATGTGGATCTTAGCTGGATAGCTTGTTCTTGTTATTGGAATAGTAGTATCTTGGTACTTGGATTCATCATGATAGTGGTGATATGTTTCCCTCGGAGTATTTTGATATGATGATAGTATGCTCTGGATTATTTGTTGGATATTGCTATGACTTGGATTACAGGTTGATATGATATCAGAGTATCAATTCTTGTAAGATATATTGTAGGGATAAATTCCATCATTTAGTTGGTCACGTGCCACCGAACTGGGCTTTTCTAGTGCAACCACATTTTCCTTTATGGGAAGGCCCTAATGCGGTCTATTGGCGTGCCTCTTGCAGGTGCCTCCAACGAGGGAAGGATATGGGCGCGCGCTACCCTGATCAGGTAGGCAGACATAAGCCTTGTGTGCCCATAGTTGTTGTAGGCGCCTTTTTGTCCCCGTTTGGGACCGTTTATGTTTGGCCACAACGGTGGTGGTGGAGGCACGGGTTGACATCGGGGCCACCCATGACTTAGCCCAAAGGGGAGTTGGTCAGAGTGGCCGGGAGAGTGTCATGCAGTAGATCGGTTCTGTCGGAACGTCCTTGCTCCACCCGAATGGGAGTGTGAGGCCATGGGTTCCATGTTGTGGGTACAGTGTGCTAACCTCTACAAAGGTGTGTGTTTAATCTATCGATAGTTGCGTCCTCGGTCATGGGCACAAGTTTGTACTAGGTCACACAGTTCGATCAACACTCACATGATGGAATGACTTATAGATGATTTATATGTTGATATATTGTGAGCAGTAACAGTTTGGCAGGATGTTGATGATGATGTTGGAATGATCTCGAGGATGATCACTCAGTTTTTGATGTGGTCACACGGTGATCACGTGGAGGTATTGATCACGAGGTGATCGCAGTGATTTATTGCTTGGCCCGATAGCCAATCGTGAGATGGTTCATTGAGATTGAGATGTTGGTTTATCAACATTGTAGTAGTTTCATATCATCCTTAGTAGTTGCTTTTGTATCATGGTAGTTATTAATTTAATTAGCCTGCTTAATGCTATGTTGTTGTCTTGCTTTGATGATTTTGCTTGATCTGAGCTTGCAAGTACATTCAATGTACTGACCTGGCGTGTCATGCCAGATTGCAGGTGACACCGTGATCGATTGATTGCTTGTCGAGGTTGCCGATTGTGCGAGCTAGATCGTGTCCCAGCCAGAGTCCCTGCGAAGTGGAGTTCACCACCTTCGTCGTTCTTCCACTTCTAGAAGTATCCCGCTGCTACGAGTTGTTTCACTACTAGCATAGATCAAGTGTAGTATCGCACGCGTACACTACTGCAGGATGCTGCTAACGCGACACTATGATCAGAGTCCCTTCGAAGAAACTATGTGCGATGCAATAATCGCAAACAGTGATGTAAAAAACCGTCAAAAAAGTGCAAAACATTTGCGATGATGGATGCATCAAACACGGTTCAGATTTTAGTTGCATGTGCGATTCAGGGCATACTGTTCAGTTCAAGTAACTGTTTTCCATGAGGAGGAACAAAAGAAACAGGCAACCAGATGAAGGTGTGTGTGATGTACAGCATACAGTTCACTCGGATGAACTGTTTGTGATAAGGCAACACAACAGAAACGGTCAGCTAGATCAAGGTGTGTGCGATGTACATCATACAGTTCACTCAGATGAACTGTTTGTGATTAGGCAACACAAAAGAAACGGTCAGCCAGATCAAGGTGTGTGCGATATATGACATGCGGTTCACTCGGATGAACTATTTGCGTTGAGACAAGAGAACAGAAATGGTTCAATATAACAAATACCATAAATATTGCAAGGTTCAAATTCAAAGATTACAACGCCCAAATTCAAACATTGCATGCTGTGTCATTTCTGAAAAGGGACCAGCCGCTGACAAGTCATGTATGGGTTTGACACAATGACTTCCAATTTCTTTGCCATATGCTCTTCTAATACGAAGTTTGGCATTTTTGGAGGATCTTCCATTCCGCAGTACCTGCCGGCTCTGATAATCATACCATTCATCTTTCCTAATTAAATGTGTGTTCAACCTCAGTACCCTCAGCACCTTTCCTCTGGCAAGAAAGAACCTGGCGACTGTAATCTCCAGTAAGGTCCCTCGGTAGGAGTTCAAAGTAATATTTGAGAGATGCAGATCCAGGCATTCGATGTAATTGTCGTTATAAACATTATCCACCTCTGGGCCTATTATTATCTGCAAAAGAAGAGAACGTGTTGGTGCCTACATGCAGTTTTGAACACTACTACATGCCCATTTGGTTTGCAGGATTTGTAAAATGCACCAATGTGCCATCTTCGATCTGGCATGATTAACATGGGCATTTGATTACAATCTAGAAACATGTAGCCCTCTTCACAAGAGGTTCGATTGGATGAAAAATTCCCTAAGTAAACTAGTACAGATGAATCCAAAGGAGAAATGCTTATGGACGATTGTAATCATAGGAATGAAACAACCAATATGGGGTGGGGTGTATGCCCTAAAACCCTCCAAAATTCCTTCAGAAATCATAGTGCATTGTCATTGTAAACTTGGGAAAAGGTGCAAAAAATTGAACTCCCTTATGGTTAAAATTTAACAGGAAAGGAACATCACCTCGATATACAGCTTCTTCAGGCACGGAAAGCATCTCAGGCAACTGACAACTTGGTCTAGGTTGGGGCCGACAGATTCTAGTGCTAAGACCTTCACTGTGCCCAGAGTCTGGGTGAAGCTTCGCTAGATGACAGATGAACATACATCTTCAAAACTAGAAATAATGTTGATATCAAGAATGAGAGGTATATAAGGCGACTGTTGTACTTGAAAGTTGTAGTATTTGACAGACGAGTAGCCCACCACTTTCAATTTTGGTGCAGAAATGACATTGATTCTTGTTGGACCTTGTTGATCAACTACAAGTAATCTCTCAAGTGAAGGTGTGTCCTGGATGACCATATTGTGGTCCAGCTTTTGTGATCTCTCATTGCAACACCAGCAACACACATAAATAGTTCGGAGAGTCCTGGAGATGATGTGCAAGGTACTCGACCAATTCATCGCCTGAAGACGAAGGAACTCGAGTGCAGTACAGCCGCGGAGCAGGCGGTCCATGTCATCCTTTGGGATGCGAATGGTGACGAGCTCGAGGTGCTTCAGCCATGGTAGAAAAAGAGCGGGCATGTCATTAAGGGGGTGGCAGTTCATGAACTTGGCGAGGTGCAGCGTGGGCGCGAAGCAGAGCGCGGACGTTGGCAGCAAGCGCATATGCCCATCATTATAACTTAGCTTCTCGAGCTAATCTATGGCGGGGGATCGGAACCACTCATCAAGCTTGGCTCGCTCCTTTCCATTGGAACAGAACTTGCCTGTGATAAGGCCTTTTATTGGGCCATCATGACTGCCGAGGATCTGGGAGAACACATCCAAGCTTTGGCGATAGCCATGGCAGAGCTTGTGGGCGTCGAGGACGTCGACAGGGGTGCGGAGCCATAGGGGCGCCACCGCTGGGAAAGGGCAGTTGTCCTCACCCGATATTTGATTGGGAGGAGGGATATGATGACTATCAACATATCATCGGGGAGGTTGTTGATGAAGACTAGGCCTGCTGGAGTCACTTGCGGAACCCGCCTTCGCTTGTTGGCAGCCTCATTCTCCACCTCGTCGGCTGATGAAGCTATGTACCTAGGGTAGGGGCACGGACCCGTCCAAAGATCCCTACCCAAGGACATCCCTAGAAGAAATCACCTATCAATCGACTTGAAGGTACTCCACTCGACAGGTTCAAGACACTCGACCAAGAAGCTACCACTCGACCATGAAGCTAATCACTCGACTGCCAAGAGACCTACAGTCACTCCGTAGGCAAACGGTCAGCTGTTAAGTAGTCTTCATGGTCATTATAGCACTTTATTAGAGGCGTTACCAGTAATGCCTAATCTTAAATGTACCTTAAACCCTGCATTACTGAGGGCAGGAGGGGGCCGGCGAACTCTATATAAGCCACCCCCCTCCTCAGTATGAAGGGTTCGCACCCCTGTAATCCATACACGCATAATCCAGTCGACCGCCTCCGGGCTCCGAGACGTAGGGCTATTACTTCCTCCGAGAAGGGCCTGAACTCGTAAACCTCGCGTGTAACAACTTCCCAATAGCAAGGATCTAGCCTCTCCATACTCACCCCCCTACATCACTGTCAGAGTCGGAACCACGACAGTTGGCGCCCACCGTGGGGCAGGAATCTTAGCACTTAGTTGGAGAAGTTGCGATCTTTTCCGATCCCTTTGATCATGGTTTCTTGCGGAGTTTTGGTGGAGGGCCGCGAGATCCGTCTCGGCGCGCTCACCTTCATCGCCGATGACTCCGCCTGGCTTCAGGAGGCACCACTCGACATCGACGCGCTCCCCGTCCGTGGCGCGACGCACTTCCACGCATGCATTCGTGGCGTCCTCCTGCGGCAGCCGTCGACCCAGTATCGGTCGACCCCTGCGTCGTCTCCCCGCCCTGTCTCCCACTAGCGCAAGCGCTCCGGTCGGTCGAGACTTCAGCGGTGGGTGAGGCACGCCGTGGCCCGCTAGTCGGCAGCCCCGCAAGTTGCGGCAATCGAGCCCGTCGAGTCCCTCTATGGCCTGTTCGACTGGCTCCGTGGGGACCACATCCGAGTGCGACAGCAGCGACCCAGCGGCTAAGGTTCTGGCGGTCGATGGGACACACAGTCCCCCTGGTTTCCCTCGCGCTGACGGAGCTACGGGCGGAGGTGACCCGTCGCGTCCCCACGATGAGTATCTGCCCGACCCTCTCACGTCGTTACAGCGAGAGGAGCTTCGCCGCCGGAACATGGACGCACTCCACACTCCTATTGTCGGAGAAACCCCCGAGGCCCGGGCCTTGGAGGACGTGCGCCTTGCTAACCTGGCCGAGCGCACTCGACTGGAGAATCTCCAGCGAATACTCGACGAGAAAGCGCGTCTGCGTGCTCCCGAGTCCAGTCGACGTCCGCTAGCTGCCGAGTCCAGCCGGCTCTTCTCACCGCCTCAGGTATATCGAACCCTAGTTCAGAATTTGGCTACTGCGGGCCGTATAGCAGAGTCAATTCAGCCATCCCAGTCAGAGGCAGGCAGGGGCTTGTTGCAGATCAGAGCATTGCTCCGGGCGGCAGGAAACCAGAATTCCGCCGTTTCTCAGTCGCGGGATAGGATCCACAGTCGATCCGTTGCAGCAGACACAGTCCAGTCGGCCCACAGCCCGAGATCGCCCCCGAGGCATGAGGGACGTGATGACCGGCATGATCAGTACAGGAGGAATGAGCAGTATGATCATTGATTCGGTCGAGATGATCGACGTAGAGTGCCAACCCCTCCCCCGAGGAGCGGGTCATATGCGCCTCGACGACAAGATGACAGACGCCCTCACAGTGTTGGGCAGAGGATTCCAGTCGACCCCAGAGACCCAGGCTTTGATGCGAGGTCTATCCTCGTTCAAGGTTTCGTCGACAGGAACAGGGCTCATCGAGAGGGCCACAACAGAGATGCGCCTGCCAGCAGCAGCAGAGTACGTGTTTTAGGGCCAGAGTGCTTCAGTCGAGCCATCAGGGCCGCAGTGATTCCTCCCAATTTCAGGCTGGCAACTGGAGTCAGCAAGTTCACCGGCGAGTCCAAGCCTGACACTTGGCTCGAAGATTACCGAGTGGCTGTACAGATTGGCGGTGGCAATGATGAAGTGGCCATGAAGCATTTGCCTCTTATGTTGGAGGGCTCAGCCAGAGCGTGGTTGAATCAGTTGGCACCTAGCAGCATTTACACCTGGGAGGACCTCTCCCGAGTGTTTGTCACGACCTTTGAAGGAACATGCAAACGACCTGCAGGCCTCACAGAGTTACGGTCTTGCGTGCAGAAGCCGAATGAAACACTGAGGGATTACATCCAGAGGTGGATCACGCTGCACCACACAGTTGAGAACATGCCAGACCATCAAGCAGTTTGCGCTTTCAAAGAGGGCATTAAATACAGAGAGTTGAATCTGAAGTTCGGTCGAACTGGAGAGATGTCTCTGAATCAGATGATGGAGATCGCCACCAAGTACGCTAATGGTGAAGACGAAGACCGACTCCGAAGCGGCAAGCTCAAAGCAGTCGCCCAAGAAACTGGAGGAAACTCCACTCGGAAACAGAAGCGGAAGGCCGAGCCAGCTGCTCCCGGGGAGGCCCTGGCCGTTGCCCAGGGAAACTTCAAGGGGAAACCCAAGGGCACCTGGAAGCCCAAGAAGGTCAAAGATCAAGACGGGAATGATGTTTTGGACTTACCGTGTCACATCCACACCAAGAAAGACGAAGAGGGTAATTTTATTTACCCAAAGCATACCACTCGACAGTGCCAGCTCCTGATCCAGCAGTTCCAGGGCAAGCAGCCCAAAGATAAGGAAAAAGAGCCGGACAGGATTGAAGACAAAGAAGACAGTGACGATGGATACCCCCAGATCAATTCCACCCTGATGATTTTTGCTGATGTTGAGAGCAAGAGTCGACTGAAAGTCATTAACCGTGAGGTGAACATGGTTGCCCCGGCAACACCCAATTACCTGAAGTGGTCGCAGACTGCCATCACATTCGACCAGTCGGATCAGCCGACGCACATTGCCACCCCTGGGAGGCAAGCTTTGGTGGTCGACCCAGTTGTCGAAGGCACTCGACTGACCAAAGTATTGATGGACGGCGGCAGTGGCCTGAACATACTGTACTCTGAGACTTTGAAAGGGATGGGCATTCCGATGTCCAGACTTAGTACCAGCAACATGAGTTTCCATGGAGTCATTCCTGGGAAAAAAGCCGAGTCGCTCGGCCAGATTGCTCTTGATGTAGTTTTCGGTGATTCAAAGAATTATCACAAGGAAAGGTTGACATTCAAAGTTGTGGACTTCCAGAGTGCCTATCATGCCATTTTGGGTAGGCCAGCTTACGCACGCTTCATGGCTCGACCATGTTACGTGTATCTCAAACTGAAGATGCCTGGCCCCAAAGGTGTGATCACTGTTACTGGCAGCCGAAAGAAAGCAGAAGAATGCTTTCAGAAAGGCTCAAAGATCGCTGACGCTCAGATGGCAGTAGTCGAGCTGAAAGAGTACCAAAAGACAGCCGATACGAGTGAATTGCTGCGAGCCAAGAAGCCCGCCTCAGAATCAGCTTTTCAGTCGGCTGGCGAAACAAAGACAGTCCACATTCACCCGACTGACCCCGACGCTGCTCCGACTCACATCTCGACGACGCTCGACTCCAAATAGGAAGAAGCGCTCATCCAGCTCCTCTGTGAGAACTGGGATATCTTCGCATGGAAACCCTCTGACATGCCTGGAATTCCCAGAGAGCTGGCTGAGCACCGTCTACGAGTCGACCCAAAATTCAAGCCTGTGAAGGAACATCTTCGACGGTCCGCCGTCCAGAAGAAGCAAGCCATTGGCGAGGAAGTGGCTCGGCTCTTAGCAGCAGAGTTCATCCGAGAGATTTACCACTTTGAGTGGATCGCCAATGTCGTCATGGTCCCCGAAAAGGACAAGTCGCTCCGCATGTGCATTGACTTCAAGCATATCAATCGGGCCTGCCCGAAAGATCATTTTCCCCTCCCTCGCATCGACCAAATAGTCGACTCGACTGCAGGGTGTGAGAGACTGTCTTTCCTAGACGCCTATTCCGGATACCATCAGATCCGTCTGTATGGGCCCGACGAGATCAAAACAGCTTTCATCACTCCATTCGGGTGCTTCTGTTACGTCACCATGCCGTTCGGCCTCAAGAACGCCGGAGCCATGTTCATGAGAATGATTCAGAAGTGTTTACTCACTCAAATCAGTCGGAATGTGGAGGCATACATGGACGATATCGTGGTCAAGTCCCGAAAAGGTTCCGACCTGCGGGCTGACCTTGCTGAAACCTTTGCCAATCTCAGGAGGTATGATATCAAGCTCAATCCATCAAAGTGCACATTCGGAGTTCCAGGTGGAAAGTTACTCGGGTTTCTCGTTTCTGAACGAGGGATCGACGCCAATCCTAAGAAAATTGGCACCATACACCGGATGAAGCGTCCTGTACGCGTGCACGATGTCCAAAAGCTTACAGGCTGCTTGGCCGCTTTAAGTCGATTCATTTCTCGTCTCGGTGAAAAGGCGTTGCCTCTTTACCGACTGATGAAGAAGTCTGACAAATTCGAGTGGACTCCAGAAGCTGATGCAGCGTTTGCAGACCTCAAAGCTCTGCTCTCCACCCAGCCGGTGCTTGCTGCCCCAATCAGCAAAGAACCTTTGCTGCTTTACATTGCAGCCACGGGACAAGTTGTCAGCACAGTACTTACGGTCAAGCGGGAAGAGGAAGGAAAGACCTTCAGAGTTCAGCGCCCAGTCTATTACGTGTCTGAAGTTTTGACCCCTTCAAAACAAAGATACCCCCATTACCATAAGCTTGTATATGCGATTTACATGACCACAAAGAAGGTTGCACATTACTTCTCTGACCACTCCATTACAGTCGTCAGCGACGCCCCACTGTCAGAGATTCTGCACAATAGAGATGCAACTGGTCGAGTGGCCAAGTGGGCGATTGAACTCCTTCCCTTAGATATCAAGTTCGAGGCAAAGAAGGCTATCAAGTCCCAAGCAATCGCAGATTTCATCGCCGAGTGGATTGAACAACAACTTCCGACTCAAGTTCACTCGGAGCACTGGACCATGTTCTTCGATGGATCTAAGATGCTTAATGGTTCCGGCGCGGGAGTAGTCTTGGTCTCCCCCCGAGGAGATAAGCTCAGATATGTTCTCCAGATTCACTTTGATTCCTCCAATAATGAAGCAGAGTATGAAGCACTTTTGTATGGGTTGCGCATGGCCATTTCACTCGGCGTCCGTCGCCTCATGGTCTATGGCGATTCGGATTTAGTGGTTAATAAAGTGATGAAGGAGTGGGACGTCAGAAGCCCGGCTATGACCAGTTACTGCAACGCAGTAAGAAATCTAGAAAAGAAATTTGAGGGGTTGGAGCTTCATCACATTCCCCGACTGAAAAATCAGGCAGCCGATGATCTGGCAAAGATAGGCTCCAAGAGGGAAGCCATTCCCAGCAACGTGTTCCTGGAACACATCTACTCGCCGTCAGTCCAAGAAGATCCCTTCACAGAAGAAACCCCGCAGCCGAAAAGTGCCACAGATCCGACTGGAGTCGAAGTTCCTGCCGTGGTCGACCTAATCATGGAAGTCTTGGCGATCACTCCCGACTGGACGGTACCGTACATCGCGTATATCCTAAGAAAAGAACTCCCGGAGGACGAAGAAGAGGCTCGACAGATCGTCCGTCGATCCAAGGCCTTCACAGTCATAAAAGGACAGTTGTACAGAGAAAGCGCGACTGGAATCGGTCAGAAGTGCATAACACCGGAAGAAGGTCAGATGATCCTTGATGAGATCCACTCGGGGACCTGTGGTCACCATGCGTCCTCTCGGACCATTGTGGCCAAAGCATACCGAGCGGGATTTTACTGGCCAAGAGCAAATGATATGGCAAAGGAGATAGTCGACAAGTGTGAGGGGTGTCAGTTCTACTCCAACATGTCACGCAAGCCCGCGTCAGCCCTAAAGACCATTCCACTCGTCTGGCCCTTCGCTGTCTGGGGACTGGACATGGTCGGTCCTCTAAGAATAGGCAGGAGCGGTTTCACCCATGTGCTTGTGGCAGTCGACAAGTTTACCAAATGGATTGAAGCTAAACCCATCAAGAACCTCGATGCTCGCACTGCTATTAGTTTCGTCAGAGGACTAACATTCAGATATGGAGTCCCTCACAGCATCATCACTGACAATGGGTCAAACGTCGATTAAGACCAGTTCAGAGCCTTTTGCGCCTCTCAAGGCACTCGAGTCGACTATGCATCAGTCGCCCATCCCCAGTCGAATGGACAAGCTGAAAGAGCAAATGGTCTAATCCTCAAAGGACTAAAACCTCGACTAATGCGTGATCTCAAGCACGCGGCAGGTGCCTGGGTCGACGAGCTTCCGTCAGTTCTGTGGGGATTAAGGACCACCCCTACCCGGTCGACTGGAAGAACCCCATTCATTCTTGTTTATGGAGCCAAAGCCGTTCTGCCAAGTGATCTCCTTCACAACGCTCCCCGAGTCGAGCTTTACACCAAAGATGAAGCAGAATAGGCTCGGCAAGATGCAGTAGACCTCCTGGAAGAAGAAAGAGAGATGGCCATGATCAGATCGACCATTTATCAGCAAGACTTGCGTCGATTCCATGCCCGGCATGTGAAGAGTCGAGCCTACCAAGAAGGAGATTTGGTCCTCCGAGTGGATCAACAGAAACCACACAAGCTTGCTCCTACTTGGGAAGGCCCCTTCATCATCACCAGAGTCCTCCACAACGGAGCGTATCACCTCTACAATGTTGATCGCCAGATCGACGAGGCGTGAGCTTGGAACGCGGAGCTGCTCCGCCACTTTTACACTTAAGTTCCTTCCTATAAAGATGTAATAAGAGAAACTTCCGCAGTTCATTTTTATCAAAGTCAAGAGTGTTCCAATGATTGCTGTCACTTTTGTTTACATACGAAAACCCCCAGTGGGTGACTTAGCCGCGAATCCGTTTCGCCTAAGTTCAAAAAAAATCCTACCGAGTGGAGAGCAAACCTCCCACTCGGAGGCTTAGCTGCAGTCCAGCACTCGCCTAAGTTCTCCTACGAAGAGACTTAGCTGCAGTCAGCACTCGCCTAAGTTTGAAAAGTCCTACCGAGTGGAGAGCAAACCTCCCACTCGGGGGGCTTAGCTGTAGTCCAGCACTCGCCTAAGTTCTCCTACGAAGAGACTTAGCTGCAGTCAGCACTCGCCTAAGTTTGAAAAATCCTACCGAGTGGAGAGCAAACCTCCCACTCGGGGGGCTTAGCTGTAGTCCAGCACTCGCCTAAGTTCTCCTACGAAGAGACTTAGCTGCAGTCAGCACTCGCCTAAGTTTGAAAAATCCTACCGAGTGGAGAGCAAACCTCCCACTCGGGGGCTTAGCTGCAGTCCAGCACTCGCCTAAGTTCTCCTACGAAGAGACTTAGCTGCAGTCAGCACTCGCCTAAGTTTGAAAAATCCTACGGAGTGGAGATCAAACCTCCCACTTGGGGGCTTAGCTGCAGTCCAGCACTCGCCTAAGTTCTCCTACGAAGAGACTTAGCTGTAGTCAGCACTCGCCTAAGTTTGAAATCCTACCGAGCGAGAGCAAACCTCCCGCTCGAAGGCTTAGCTGCAACCCAGCGCTCGCCTAAGTATGAAACACATCTCATTTCCCAAGGACGACGAGGGGCAGGTCGACTGCCACCTTCTCCTGGAGAGCTTCGCCACAAATACAATGTGCGCTCCGTCCCACCCCACAGCAACAGGGTGTGGGTCGACCGCCACCTCCTCCTGGAGAGCTTCGCCACAAATACAATGTGCGCTCCGTCCCATTCTGCAGTAACAGGGTGTAGATCGACTACTACCTTCTCCTTCGGAGCTGCACCACAGACACAAAGTTATTTCGAGTGAAGACCAAATTCCACTCGACGGGTCATCCACAAAGAGATTCAACGACAAATCAAGTTCAAATAAAGCCTAAAAGGTCCCAAAGACCTCAGATCAAAGTACTCGAACCCCCGGCTCGGCAGAGTTTAACTGTTACACTTCCACTCGGCATTCCGAGGCAAATTTAAGGCAGAGTTTAACGGATTACAAAATACACTCGGCATTCCGAGGCAAGTTTTTTCATTCCTCAGGAGGAGGAGGACTGGCAGGGGCGACAAACTCATCCAAGTCGATCCCGTCTGCGATACGGGTAGCAGCAGCAATAAATGTCTCCATGAAGTCCTGGAAGTTGTGCTTCCTCGTGTTGGCGACTTGGATGGCGGCCAGCTTCTCCTCCCGCACCTCCTTGCAATGGACGCGGACGAGGGACAAAGCCACGTCAGCGCCACACCGAGCTGAAGACTTCTTCCACTCCTGCACTCGGTCAGGGATTCCGTTGAGTCGAGTCATCAGAGACTCGAGATCATTCTGGAGCGTAGACTCTGGCCAAAGCGTCGGGTCGATCCGCGTCATGGCAACCTTCAGTCGAGCCAAGTAATCCACGACGCCGTCAACACGAGATTCCAGTCGGAGCAGGTTCATGGCAGCTTCATCTTTCACCGGAGAGTTGATTGGATCCAAACCTGTTTCGATCCGCCCAGTCTCCTCTTCAAAGTTCTGGCAAAGTTCTGCATACACGACCCAAGGATAAGTCAAATTTCGTAAAACTGAGTCGACACAAAAAAAACAGTCGGAACTGAATGTGCACCTTCGAGCTTGATGTACAACTTCTTGGCAAAACTCCTCAAGTAGCCCCCCAGGTCGTCCCTCCTACGAGCGATGCCTTCCATCTTCTCGCCCAAGAGGAGGTTCTCCTTCTTCCAATTTGCAGTCAACCTGTTGGCTTCATTCAGAGCGGTCTGCAACCTGGTATTCTCTTTTTCCAATTGGTCGACCGAAGCCAGCTTATGCGTGGCCAGAACAGTCTTGTCATCAGCCTCCTTACGGGCGGCAGCCAAGTCCTGATCCTTCTTCGCCAGAGCTTCTTTCAGTTTTTCTGCAAAAAAGATGATGATTGATTCGGAGAAAGCGAAAAGATACTCAAGCCTAAAAACTAACCAGTCGACAAAGGCGTCTTACCTGCGGCGCCGTCTCTGACCTTCTGCAGCTCTGTCCTGGCCAGCTCCAGATCAAGGTTCATTTGAATTTGCTGCTTCTCCAAGTCAGCCAAGCGGGTTCCAAGATCACAAGATCTCTGAAGTCAAAGGGGAGGAGTTACAATTTCAGTAAAAAAAGCAACAAAGGCAATAAATACTAAGACTACGGTCGACTGCCAGCAGTCCACCATAGTCTCGGGGACTACACCCAGTGGGTGCACTTAGCGTGCCCCCACCGGTTCCTATCCCACCCGACCGACCCCTGAAGTCGAGTCCAAGACAAGTTGCTTCCGAGCAGCTAAGAGACAATAATGGAGTTTCTAAGACTACAGCCGAAGCGAAACATTCAACAGTAGCCTCGGGGACTACACCCAGTGGGTGCACTCAGCGTGCCCCCACAGTAAAAAAAGAGAGAGAAAGACGTCGACTGCCCGCAGTCGACAGGATACCGTTCCATTCGACATGACCCGATCAGACAGAGCGAAGAAACTCAACTACAACGACTCAATTTAAAGACTACAGTCGACTGCCAGCAGTCCACCGTAGTCTCGGGGACTACACCCAGTGGGTGCACTTAGCGTGCCCCCACTCGTCCAAGAATTGGCAAACACACCCAGTGGGTGTACAAACTTAAAGGTCTTCGGAAAAGAGATTCTTCAAAGGACATATCGAAACAGACCAAGTGTTGAAGTCGATTGACCTGGACATTGCTCTGAAGAGCCGAGCTTGCGTCATAAGCCGCCTGGCAAGCCTCCCGAGCCACTTTCACCTGTTCCATCATGATTCCAGCCTGGCATACAGCCTCCTTTGCAGCAGCCGCTTGGTCCTCAGGGACAGGGTACGCAGCAAAAAGCGAAGACGGATCCGCAGTCGACGCTGAAGGCCGCACACTTGTCAGAGGAACAACAAAAGTCACGGAAGCCTGAGTGGGTTCGCCATCGTCCCGAACTACGGCCTCAGGCGCCGGAGTGGACTGCGGAGTCTTGCCAGCCAACGTCTTCTTCTTCCTCTTCACCCTCAGTGGTTCGTTGTCGTCGTCGTCCGGGAGGTCAATAACATGAGGAGGAGCTGCAAGGAAAACATTCAATCGACCAGAGTCACAATAAAGTTTCAGTCGACTCGAAAGCAGGACGTCAGTGATCATACCAGGGTTGGAGGTGACAGCGTCCTCCATCTCTTGGTCGTCGTTCCTGGCGGAGACCTCAGAAGTTGCACCACTGCAAATCTCGAAAGTTAGTCAGTTGGCCCAGTGAATCAACCAAGGATCCGTCCGCTGTCGACAAAGGAAAGCAAGTGTTATTGTTACCCGGAAATGGTGGGAACAGTTATCTTCATCTTGGGCAAGGCCTTGGGCGGCTTGGATGGCGTCGCTCGTGGGTGCTTGGGAGCCTTCCCGGTCGGCGGAGGAGAAGAAGTCCGAGGGCGTTTCGATGACTGCCCAACAGGGCAGTCGCCTTGCCACGTTCCTGTGCTGGATCGTGGGTGAGCCTGGATCGCCCCTCCGGGCGGGAGGGTTCAGCCTCTTCCTCCTCTTCGCTGGAGAAGATGTCGTCGCCTTCCTCTCCCTCGCCGTCGGACTCCCACTCGACCTGGTCGTCCCCGCTCTCGCCTCCGCTGCCCTCACCTTCCTTAGTCGACCCTTGTGCCCCGCTGGGTGTCGAGTACATCTCAGTGGTCGCCTGGAAGACAACAGACAGGACGAAAGTCAATCGACTTACCCAAAGAAGACCAATACAGAAGGCAAGATATCCGACACAAAGACATACCTGATCCACTTCATATGAGTTGTCGAGTGGAATTACCCTTCTGGCTCCTCGGGGGTTGTCTTTGTTCCCCGTGATGCTTGACAGCCACCCCTCCAGCATCTCATCGGTGACCTCCTCCGGGTGGATCCGAGTGGTGCCGTCAAGGCCAGAATACAGCCACATCGGGTGGTCTCGCGCCTGGAGCGGTTGGATGCGCCTCTGGAGAAAGACCTCTAACAGGTCCATCCCAGTCACCCCCTCACGGACAAGCTCAACCACTCGACCCGCCAATACCTTGACTTGGGCCCTTTCCTCCGGCGTGACTTTCAGAGAGACAGGCTTCTCGGCTCGGTCGAGGGAAAAAGGAGGAAGACCAGTCGACTGTCTGGGGGTCGCCTGGTCCTGGCAGTAGAACCAGGTCGACTGCCAGCCGCGGACCGACTCCGGGACGGTGATAGAGGGGAAACAGCTCTTCCCCCTCGTCTGGATCGCCAGGCCCCCGCACAGCTGGATCACCTGCGTCTTCTCATCACTCAACTTGGCCTTTTTAACCGACTGAGAGCGGCAAGTAAAAATATGCTTGAAAAGCCCCCAATGCGGACGGCAACCTAGGAAGGCCTCGCACATGGAAATGAACGCGGCAAGATAGACTATGGAATTGGGGTTAAAGTGATGGAGCTGCGCTCCGAAGAAATTCAAGAAGCTCCGGAAGAATGGATGGGGAGGCAGAGAAAACCCTCGGTCGATGTGGGTGGCGAGGAGCACGCACTCACCGTCGTGGGGTTGAGGTTCGATCTCCCTCCCCGGGAGACGCGCAGCCTCGTGGGGAATGGCTCCTCCCTCGACCATGTCGTCGAGATCCTCCTGCCGGAGCACCGATGGCATCAAGTCGCCTTGAATCCAACCCTTGGGCAGGGCGGTCCGAGAGGAAGATCCGCCTCGTGCAGACCTCTTTCCTTTCCCCGCCGCTGCCACCTTCTTCGCGCGCTCCAAAGCTGTGGTCTTGCCCTTCACCATCATCGCCGGCGAGGTCTCACACGGGCTAACAATGCTAGGGTACGGCCGAAGGTCACGGGAGGGCTGGCGAAGGGAGAGAGGAAGAAGGAAGAAGAAGAGAAGCGCACGGCTTGGAAACCCTGAGCCGACAACTTATAAGGGGCCACTCCCGAGTGGCTGAATGGTAGGCCCAGGCAGTCCAATCAAATCCCGCAGCAGACGCGCGCGCAGTACGTGGCGAAAAAGGCGACGCGAGGATCGAGGAGTTTCCGCTTTATCACTTCCGATTACTGCGGCTGCTCCCGTCCCGCGCGCTTCCCAAAATCCGAATCCCGTGAGATCCGCGGGCCGCAGAACCACTTGCCAAAACAGAATATCCCGCTCGCACCAACACTCGGCGTGTCGCAAGCAAAGATATTCACTCGACGAAGGGCCTGGAATGGATCAAGGCGACTGAAAGAGGTTGATGACGTCATCCGTGACAACTGACCCTAAACGAGGCACTCATACAGCCCCAAAGAACCAGTTGGAAATGATCCCCAACTCTTTCCCCACTCTAACCTCGATCCATTCGGGGGCTAATGATGAAGCTATGTACCTAGGGTAGGGGCACGGACCCGTCCAAAGAGCCCTACCCAAGGACATCCCTAGAAGAAATCACCTATCAATCGACTTGAAGGTACTCCACTCGACAGGTTGAAGACACTCGACCAAGAAGCTACCACTCGACCATGAAGCTAATCACTCGACTGCCAGGAGACCTACAGTCACTCCGTAGGCAAACGGTCAGCTGTTAAGTAGTCTTCATGGTCATTATAGCACTTTATTAGAGGCGTTACCAGTAACGCCTAATCTTAAATGTACCTTAAACCCTGCATTACTAAGGGTAGGAGGGGGCCGGCGAATTCTATATAAGCCACCCCCCTCCTCAGTATGAAGGGTTCGCACCCCTGTAATCCATACACGCATAATCCAGTCGACCGCCTCTGGGCTCTGAGACGTAGGGCTATTACTTCCTCCGAGAAGGGCCTGAACTCGTAAACCTCGCGTGTAACAACTTCCCAATAGCTAGGATCTAGCCTCTCCATACTCACCCCCCTACATCACTGTCAGAGTCGGAACCACGACATCGGCGGCAACGGAGACCTCTGTCTCCATATTCACGCCGTGCTCCGGTGCTTCGAGAATGCGGGTGGAGAGAGAGGAATTGTGTGTGTGGCGAGGATGGGGGGTGCGGTTGCTCGGTGGCGCCATTAATATAGACCAGTGGGAGCGAGGCGGGCGGCGTTCCAAGGCTGTCTCACTTCCCGGTGAGAACGACTGCTTAATCTCTAGTACGAATGAAATCTATGCTTAATTACTGAAGTTTAGTTGCAAAAAATAGATAGTGCTATTGATTTTGAGCTGCATATTTTGACAAATCGCAGTGTCTCTTGGCTTAGCGCCGAAGTCTGGCTTTTATTTGCATACCATAATCTGAATCCTTTGCGTTGAAGAGATGCACAGATCCTACGTTGAACAGCTTGTACGCTTCCCGGTGAGCCTGCGCACCGGACTGCGCTCGCACGCCTCCCGTTCAGTCAAGCAGCTATCCGCAAGGCACCTCCTATAGCCATTAAAACCAAGACATGTGGCGTCACATGAATGGTTAACAAAACGCACATGGTTTGAATTATAGAAACATTTGAGATATTAAAGAGTCAGCTATTTTTTTCAAAATGCCTTTGTTGGCTGTCATTATTCGAGTGCGCCTTCTCTCAAAATGAACACGAAAACACCACAACATGTCGAGTGCCCTTCCATGATAGCAAGCCAAGTTTCATGAATTTCAGACGAGTTTTAGATTTACTAGAATTTAAAAACAAAGTATCTCAAAGTTTTGCCGGCAATCAACAGTACCCTGGTGTTTGAAATTCATTCCCATTTCTTGCATGGGACCTAAGCATGCACCCAAGGACACATATTTGATTTTTCAACCAATTTATATGCACTGGAGCATGTTCATGTAGTTCAAATTTGAATTATGCACATAAATGCAATGAAAACTCAGTTAATGCATAAAAATGTCCAAACGAACCCCGAAAAATCACAAAAATTCACACAACACTCCTGTTGTTCTATGTTGACACAAGAAAAAAATTGAAAGCAATAAGAGGCAATGGATATCGTTTCGTCCCCAAAGGTGGGACGTTCCCTACCGAAAACCATAGTGCTTGTTTTGAGAAGCTCCGGTTTGTGAGAAGCATATACCCAAACCTGCCCCAAATGGGACAGAATTTTTACCACGGCATGTTGATGCCGCTCCATGATAGCATGCCAAGTTTCATGAATTTCAGACGGGTTTTGGATTTACTAGAATTTAAAAACCAGGCATCTCAATGTTTTCTCGGCAATCAACGGTGCCCTGGTGTTTGAAATTCATTTCCATTTCTTACATGGGACCTAAGCATGCACCCAAGGACACATATTTGATTTTTCAACCAATTTATATGCACTGGAGCATGTGCATGCACTACAAAAAATACACTTCCGTGATGATACGTGTTTGTCACAGTAGGTCGCGTTTTCTGTCATGCATGTACATCCATGACGATTTTATGACAGAATCAAGATAGCCATACCTGTGCTGTCATAGAAGTGTTCCATGACATTACCAAAATTATCATCACGGGAGTGTCCACTTCCATGACGATAAATCGTGCGTCACAGAAGTGCTTTCATCAAGGGTGACCGACACGTGGCATCCACCGTAACGGAACACCTTTAAGCTATCAGGTCGGGTTTTGGATCCGATAACCCGTTAATAGCCCTGACCAATGGGGATTTTCCATGTGTAAAATCATCATTGGCTGAAGGAAACACGTGTCGGCTCATCGCTGGGACAGATGTCATCCACTCATTGGACAGAAGGCGCCTATGATACATCGACACGTGGCACGGCCCAACAAAGGCCCATTCCTGTGAAAAGGCCGGCCCGTTTGACTTGGTCAAAAGGTGGCGGGCCGCCCCATGGAAAGCCTGTTAGCGGCCTGTTCGCATATAGCCCATTTACAGCCCGCTAACCGAAGGACCGTTACGCCCTATTCGAATTAGGCCCAGTAGCATCATCTGGGCCATCCAATATGATTCCAGCCCGTTTTCACTTCTGGCCCATGTATGGCCCATGACGTCTTTCGGCCCATATGAGGCCCTATGTAACTCTTGGCCTATTAACGGCCCGTGGTGAAACTGGCCCGTAATGAACAGTGTATCACTTTACACCCACTAACGGCCCGTGGTGAAACAGGCCCGTAAAGAACAGTGTATCACTTTATACCCATTAACGGCCCATTATTCCGTTGGGCCGTTTCCAGCCCATGTAATCTTTCAGCCTTCTCAGAGCCCATTTATTCTTGGCTATTTTCCAGCATTCTTTTACTTACGGCCCGTTACTGTCATTTTCTGCTTGTGGGCCAAATTCAGCCCGTGGTTACAGCCGGCCCGTTTGTGGTCCGTTAATACGTTGGGCCATTTTCGTAGCGTCATCAAATACGGCCTATTAATGATGGCCCGTTATGGTCGGCCCATGAACGGACGATTCCAACTCTAGCCCGTTTACGGCCAGAATGCGGTCTGTTTGGCCCATGTTTGGCCAATTGATCATATGGCCCGTATAAGGCCCATTGATGATACGACCCGTAGAAGGCCCATTGTTTCTACGGCCCGTAGAAGGCCCATTGTTTCTGCGGCCCGTAGAAGTCCCATTGTGTCTGCGGCCCATAGAAGGCCCACTGTTTCTACGGCCCGTAGAAGTCCCACTGTTTATACGGCCCGTAGAAGGCCCACTGTTTCTACGGCCAGTAGGGGGCCCAGTGTCACTACAGTAAATATTAGCCCATGGTTATTGTTGCCTAGTTTTAAAAAATAGGTTATTGCAGCCACTAGCAAACCGCAGAAAAAGAACTGCATTGACTACAAGCAAACAAATGAACAAGACAACAAGGAAATAAATAAGCAAGCAACTTACACTAGGCTATCATGGCTATTACACATATTACATCCACTGGGCATCAAAGTTCGCCACTAGTGCAAATATAGGGAACACAACGGCATATAAACGCCGCAGCAAAACAAGTCCAGAACTGAAACCACTTCAGAAGAGCTCAAGAAACAATATCGTGGGTACCCATAATGCTGGCAAGATACTTAGCAAGCTTATTAACTTTCTCTTGTTTGGCGCTTAAGTCCTCCAGCGCTTGCTGTTGCACCAGAAAGAATGCATCTGAATTCTGCGGGGACTTCCTCAGTCCTTCGGCTTCCTATCGAATAACATCTGATCGATGTCTTTCAACTTGAAGTTGAGACTCAAGAAGCCGAACTGATTCAGGCAGCGAGTTCGAAGAGCTGGTGCCAGCAGTGGTAGCCAGTAACTCGAACACTACATCAAGACAGGACTTTGGGGTTGTCTCAGTGTCTTCAATATAGTTTTTATCAGCTTTCTTGGAGACCAACAGGGATGTCTCACTATCTTGAACCTTATCTGCATTACTTCCTTTACCATTGCATAATAGGGTACTCTTCTCCAATATTTTATCCGCGTTCTAAAAGAGAAACAAACAAACACATCTCAGGTTTACAATGTAGTATATGAAACTCATTTTGGTAAACCAGTTCAGTGGTAAGGTGGACAGGATAACAGCATGAAACAAACATATATCTATGTAATATGGTCACTTTATGGTCTATATCATTCTAGTTTATGTTGCCAAATCAAGATAGATACAGTTTGAATCATATCTATTTAAGACAAAACAACATAGACAGAATATAAGTGTGGGAAACTACATAGCAATAACAACACTTGTAATGTGCATGGCATGAGAACATAACTGTTTATTTAATTGAAACTGAAATCAACATAGAGCAAGTTACAACAGCAAACAGCCAAACACGTTGAAGAAACAGGTTTAAAACACACCTGTTGCGCCATTGGAGTTTCAATTGCATCCTTCAAATTTGAAATTAGTTGGTATCAGTAAATACAGTGATGCAAGAGAAAAGTAGTATGGACCATAGCTACGAATCCTGACCTGAGAACAATTCTTCTTCCGCTTTAAGCGTTGACTTCGGGTTCGGAATGGTGGTCCCCGTGATTTGGGCACTGCAGTTGCCTTACTAACTGCTCGTGTTTGGGTGCTCTGTGGTGGAGACTGTGTTGTGTCAACGGGAACTGGGTGTCTATCTGCTGGGGTTGGGGTTAGAAGGGGTGTAGCTGGTTCTCTGTCCAACTGGGTAGGGGTACAATCTACATGAGTGTGGGTTATGTGTGGTGGGGCTGGTTCTTGGGCAAGTACAACCGTGGTTCTATCTGCATCGACAGGTAGCACGATCTTTTCTGAAGACCGTGTTTTTACTCCCACATATACTGCCATCACTCCCTCCAATTGAAATGGCTGATAAACAAGAAAAGTAATTGAATGTACAGACATTGTAAGATAGACAGGTGCAATGGATAGTAGGGAAGAAAACAGGGCATGAAATAATTCACATTTATGTTGTCTAAGCAAACAGAATAGCAGGACATAATTTCACATATATGATGGCTAATTAAACAGGATAGAATGACACAATTTCACATGTATGATGGCTAACTAAACAGGATAGAATGACACACTTCAAAATATGATGACTATGTAAACAGGATGACATGATATAACTATACGATGTGTCTATTAAAGTGGTTGGCATGCCATAAATCACAAACATGTCGTCGATGGAAACATGATGGCCTGATATAATTCACGGATAGAATGACATAATTTAAAATATGATGACTATGTAAACAGGATGAGATGATATAACTATATTATGTCTTTAGAAAATGGGTTGGCATGCCATAATTCAAATACATGTTGTCTATGTAAACATCATGGCATGACATAATTCAAATATATGATTTATATACTAAGGAAGTGAGCAGAGGGCAATTGCGTATATGATGTGTCAACTAAGGAGATGGCATTCAATATTGTGTATATGATGTAAAAACTAAGCATTGCAATACAACATATGCATTATATGAGTAATATAACCCTGCCAAGTTTGAGCATACACCTGATGTCTACTACACAACCTTCTTCTTGTAGACGTTGTTGGGCCTCCAAGTGCAGAGGTTTGTAGGACAGTAGCAAATTTACCTCAAGTGGATGACCTAAGGTTTATCAATCCGTGGGAGTCGTAGGATGAAGATGGTCTCTCTCAAGCAACCCTGCAACCAAATAACAAAGAGTCTCTTATGTCCCCAACACACCCAATACAATGCTAAATTGTATAGGTGCACTAGTTCGGCGAAGAGATGGTGATACAAGTGGTATATGGATGGTAGGTAAAGGTATTTGTAATCTGAAATTATAAAAACAGCAAGGTAACTAATGATAAAAGTGAGCGTAAACGGTATTGCAATGCTAGGAAACAAGGCCTAGGGTTCATACTTTCGCTAGTGTAAGTTCCCTCAACAATACTAACATAATTGGATCACATAACTATCCCTCAACATGCAACAAAGAGTCACTACTGGAATCAGCTACTTTGCCATCTGCCAGCTCTTTGCCGTCCACTAGCGGACGGCAAAGAAGCTCTTTGCCATCAGCTACCTGAAAGCAGACGGCAAAGAATCTTTGCCGTCCGCTAGCGGACGGCAAAGAGGGAGGGGGCCCCACTGAGGAGCTGGTTAAAAATACTTAACGGCCCCCCTCTTTGCCGTCCGCTAGCGGACGACAAAGCGCACATTAGCGGACGGCAAAGGTGGCGGACGGCAAAGATTAAACGTATCTAACGGCCGGCGCGCCCCACCCCCTCTCTCTCTGTTTCCCTCCAACACACGCGCGCCGCCGCCCCCACCACTCGCCGCCGCCCGGTCGCACCACCGCCCCACCGCCCCCGCCCCGTCGCCCCGGCCCCCCGCCCCGTCTCGGCGCCGCCGCGCCCAGGCCCCCCGGCGACCCACCGCCCCGGGCGTCGTCACTCCACCGGCCGCCCGCCCCGTCGCCCCCGCCGCGCCCCGGCCCCCCGGCGCCCCACCGCCCTGGGACCGGCGCCGCCGCCCCAGGCCGCCCCGCGCCCCTCCTCTACCGGCCACCTCCTCCACCGGCCCAGGTGAGCTCTACCTCTCCTTTTTTTCTGTTTTTTTAGTTTTAGGTTTATGTTTAGTTTAGATTTAGATTTAGTTTTGGTTTTAGTTTTAGTTTTAGTTTTAGGTTTAGTTTTAGTTTAGTTTTAGGTTTAGATTTAGTTTTTTCCTTTTTTTTCTTCTATTTTTTAGTTCTAGGTTTATGTTTAGATTAGATTTAGGTTTAGTTTTAGGTTTAGTTCAGTTTTAGGAAAGAAAAAGAAGAAGAAGAAAAAACAGGAGAGGAGGAGAAGAAGAAGAGGAAAAAGGAAAGGAAGAAGTAGAAGAGGAGGAGGAGAATAAAAAAGAAGAAGAGGAAGAAGAAGAAGAAAAAAACAGGAGAGGAGGAGAAGAAGAAGAGGAAAAAGGAAAGGAAGAAGAAGAGGAGGAGGAGAAGAAAAAAGAAGAAGAGGAAGAAGAAGAAGAAAAAAACAGGAAAGAAGGAGAAGAAGAAGAGGAAAAAGGAAAGGAAGAAGAAGAGGAGGAGGAGAAGAAAAAAGAAGAAGAGGAAGAAGAAGAAGAAAAAAACAGGAGAGGAGGAGAAGAAGAAGAGGAAAAAGGAAAGGAAGAAGAAGAAGAAGAGGAGGAGGAGAAGAAAAAAGAAGAAGAGGAAGAAGAAGAAGAAAAAAACAGGAGAGGAGGAGAAGAAGAAGAGGAAAAAGGAAAGGAAGAAGAAGAAGAAGAGGAGGAGGAGAAGAAAAAAGAAGAAGAGGAAGAAGAAGAAGAAAAAAACAGGAGAGGAGGAGAAGAAGAAGAGGAAAAAGGAAAGGAGGAAGAAGAAGAAGAAGAAGAAGAAGAAGAAGAAGAAGGAAGAAAAGGAAGAAAAGGAAGAAAAGGAAGAAGAGGAAGAAGAAGAAAAGGAAAAAAGACCCCGACCCGGCACCCCGACACGACACCCCGACCCCGAGACCCCGACCGCACCCCGACCCCGACCCCGACACCCCGACCCCCCGAGCCTGACCCGACACCCCGACCCCGAGCCTGACCCAACACCCTGACCCCGACACCACACCCCGACCCCAAAACAACACCCCGACACCGACACGACACTACCCCGACATCGACACGACACCCCGACCCCCCGACCCCGAAACAGCACCCCGACCCCGACACGGCACCCCGACACCGACAGGACACCCCGACCACCGACACCTCCCGAAAAGGTGTTCTTTGGCCTTCCAGAGGCCGACGGGGTCATATATTTGTGAATTATTAGTTAGGTCATATATTTTTCGATTTTTTTATGAAAAACATGATATATAATTGTGTTGATCGTGTAGTTTTAAATGTGCAGTTGTTTCATCGCTGCGAGGTTTGGTGTTCGACGACCTCGCCGTGCGTTTGACGAGCTCTGCCCCTTCGTTCGTGGGTGAGCACAAATGACATGTCCTCCTCC
Source organism: Triticum urartu (assembly GCF_003073215.2). Classification (NCBI taxonomy): domain Eukaryota; kingdom Viridiplantae; phylum Streptophyta; class Magnoliopsida; order Poales; family Poaceae; genus Triticum; species Triticum urartu. The sequence continues at coordinate 180,482,824 of NC_053025.1, read as the reverse complement.
CCCATTAATTATTTGATCTATTCCGATGAAACTTGATAGCTAGCTATATATGTGTCTTGAATCATCAGTATGCGTAACCAATATGTGTCTCCCGTTCGAAAGCGTCATAGTTATAAATATGCATTCATTTGCATATTTATAACCTTGATTCTTTCGAATTGTCCAACGCTATCCATGGACAGCCCGAGTATGTGTAGATTGGGTTCGTTTTCCCATATGCTTTGCTCCGGATTCGACGCATAAATTTCGTCAGTGCCTCCCCTGTTGTTCTCCGGGTACACATCCTCTCTATTTATTGCAGAGATGTGTATCAGGAGAACAGCAGGGAGGTGCTGCCAAAATTTTGCGTCGAATCCGGAGCATAGCATGGGAAAATGAACCCAATCTACACATACACGGGTGGGATTAGGACCTATCATTACCTATTAGAGTGTAGGTTGCTTGGACGTAATAAAATTGACAAAGTAGATCAACTAATGAATATATACATGGTGAATTACATATATAATTTTTGTGTGTCCAGTAGCTCTGAAAGTCAAGATGAGTGATTGTGCGTGGATGTATACCGGTCACACTGGTCAGAACAAATGGAGCGCTGAATGGTTCACAAAAACCAAGGGGTTTGTGCAAGCCGCATTTGCAAATGGCCAGAAGTAAACATAGTGCCCCTGTTTCCGGTGCGGCAATTGGGAAAAGAAGACAGAGGCTGAAATGGGCAAACACCTGCAGAAGAGTGGTTTTACGCCCGATTATACGGTGTGGACATTTCATGGTGAGTCTGCCCAACGTGACCGAGCTAAGGTGGATCGTCGTCGCACTGACGAGCATGGTACCGGGATGGAAAACATGGCGCAAGACTATGATGATGCTCGGGATTCAGACAGGGAGATGGAGGAATCTGCAAAGGCCTTCAATAAAATGTTGGAGTCTTCAAAACATCCGCTCCACGAGCACACTGAGCTTTGTCAGTTGGATGCCATCTCACAAGTAATGGCTCTGAAGGCTCAGTTCAACTTGGGCAGAGAATGCTATGACGCAATTATGACAGTATTTGGACGCTTTCTACCCAAAGGCCATGTAATGCCTGCAAACCTGTACCAGTCGGACAAAATCCTCCATGCACTGAAGATGCCCTATGAGAAGATACATGCCTGTGAGAAAGGATGTGCCTTATTTAGGCTTGACTATGCGGACTTGAACTATTGTCCCATTTGCAAGTGTTCCAAGTATATTGTGGTAGACAACGGTATGGGTGAGAAGACACAGACCAAAATCCCCGTTAGTGTTCTTCGGTATATGCCAATCGTACCAAGACTTCAACGTCTTTTCATGGTCGAAGAGACGGCCAGACAGATGACATGGCACAAAACAGGCAAAAGAACCGAACTAGATGCAGATGGGAATCTGATGATGGTACACACATTGGATGGCGTTGCATGGAAAAAGTTTGATGAATTACATGTTGACAAAGCGGCAGATCCGAGGCATCCTCGAGTCGGCATCAGCACGGATGGGTTCAGTGTGTTTGGTATGACGTCAGCCCAATACAGTTGTTGGCCCATATTTGTCTTTCCACTGAATCTCCCCCCGGACAGATTATGCAAAGAAAGAACATTTTCCTGACGTTGATAATTCCAGGGCCCAACTATCCGGGGGAAAATATGAATGTGTACATGCAGCCGCTTAAGGACGCATTGCAAGAAGCCTGGGATAATGGGTTCAAAACATACGACGCCTATAGCAAACGGAACTTCATAATGTGTGTCTGGTACATGTACTCGACGCATGACTTGTCGGCGTATGCGCTATTCGTTGGCTGGTGTGTGCATGGAAGGTTCCCGTGCCCCACATGCAAGGGAGCTCTTGAGTTTCGTTGGCTTCTGGCCGGTCGCAAGTTCTCTTGCTTCGACATGCATAGACAGTTCATGGATCCTCGCCATAAGTTCAGGAAAGACAAGAAGAACTTCATCAGGGGTAGAGTTGTCAAAAACTCTGCACCACCTGTATTGATAGGCCAACAGACCCTGGATCAGTTAAACGCTCTTGAGCCAGATCCACAACGTCCAGGGTACTTCAAGGGGTATAATACTAAGCACGCGTGGACTCACAAAACATGCTTATGGGATCTGCCTTACTTCAAAGACCTCCTTTGCCCACACAACATCGACGTGATGCACACTGAGAAGAATATCGCCGAGGCACTTTTTGGTACATTGTTCGGCATAGATGGGAAGTCAAAGGATAATACTAAGGCTAGATTCGATCTGGAGGCGCTATGTGATAGGCCGTTACAAAACATGAAAGAACTGAAAGGAAAGCAGAACTGGACGAAGCCAAAGGCATGGTTCAATCTTGGAAGGCCAGCTATGAGGGAAATTCTCTTGTGGGTGCAACAGCAGTTGATGTTCCTCGATGGGTATGCAGCGAATCTAAAGAGGGGAGCGAATCTTGATAAACTGAAGATATTTGGTCTCAAGAGTCATGATTGGCACATATGGATTGAGCGGGTAATGCCAGTGATGTTGCGTGGCTTCATCCCTGAGGATGAATGGCTAGTACTGGCAGAACTCAGCTATTTCTTCTGTGTTCTTTGTGCGAAAGAACTATCGCTTGGCATGCTAGAAGAAATGGAAGAGTTGGCGCCGGAGTTGATCTGCAAGTTAGAGAAGATCTTTCCACCGGGCTTCTTTAATCCAATGCAGCATTTGATTTTGCATCTCCCGACCGAGGCAAGATTGGGGGGGCCCGTGCAAAATCGTTGGTGCTACCCAACTGAGAGGATGCAGAAGACGCTTCGAGAAAAATGTAAAAATAAATGTAGAATTGAAGCATCGATGGCTGAGGCATTCATCACAGAGGAGGCGGCAAACTTCGTAACAGCACACTACGAAGCCAAAAATCGTCATTTGCATAATCCGAAGCCTCGGTACAATGCTGACGACCCTAAAAAGGGTGGATCCAACCTCAGCCTATTCAAAGGGAATCTCGCACCAGCTAGTGTTTCACATCCAGTATCTTTGGATAACGAAGAATGGCGGACCATTTCACTGTATATCTCCAACAACCTGATAGAAGTGCGTCCGTACATCGAGTAAGTTCTCGGTACATTGTTTCGCAACTTCTATTTCCTTTGAACTGCTCTTATTCCTGGATATGTCATACAGTCGATACGTCGCCATATTCTCGTATGGAGCGGAGATCCAAAAGGATTCCGTCGAAGAGTATGAGCTTCTCGCAAAGCAAGGAGGCGGCTATCCCGGTTTCATCTCTTGGTTCAAACAAACGGTAATTTTTATTAGACAATTTCATTTCATTCGCTAATTTTTGCATAATGCAACAATCCTTTCATATTAAACTTGTAGGCTAATTCAGAGTCTATGGACGCCGAATTGAGACAAGTCGCTAATGGTTTTGACTATAAGGTCCGTTCATTTGACAAGTACGACATCAACGGGTATCGCTATCGTACCTATGGCAAAGAGCTATCTATGGCCGACCGAAAGTCTACAAATTGTTGTGTATCTTCTATCGACGAAGGAGGTACCGAGTATTATGGGAGAGTTGAAGCAATTTATGAACTTCTGTTCTATGGTGAAAACCCACCGAATGTCGTAGTCTTCAAATGTTATTGGTTTCAGTCGAAGGAGACTAGAAGGACTCATTAACATATAGGGCTAGTTAAAATCAACCAAAGCACTCATTTAGATTATCAACCAAAGCACAGATTTATTGGTTAATCAGTCGTTTATGAAGTGCCGCCACGTGCTAGACTTTCTCCCCCAAAGGAAAAGGATTATGAACCTCACATTAACCCAGACACATATGAAGGAGAATTCTTCCAAGAGACACGTCTTTCCAAAAAGCGTTTCAAGAACCGCTATACTTCACCCCAATACATTGAAGTAGACAGCGACAATGAATCCGACATCACCCCAGAGGAGGAACAAGAAGAGCCGGAACAAGAAGAGGTTACTGCTGCGGATGGCCTGTCAATGCTTGACCGATTACGTCAAGGTGGCCTTGCACATGTTGATGCCAATGAACCCTATGAGCCCATCATTGATTATAGTGATGATGATGATTATGCATTTATTGATGATACTGATCGAGATTATTAGTAGTGTCAGGTATTCAATTTTTTTATGTTGTACTTGATGATGATACACTTAAGTGATATACATATTATTATTCATGTCGGTACTTTTTTTATGTTGTACTAATTTCGTTTATTCTTTGTCATGGCAGGTGTTGAAAGATGGTGGGCGCTTGTCGGGAGCGCGCCGAGGCCCCTTCTTCATCGGTGCGTGGTGCGAGGTCTTCCATTCCACACGCACCTCTCCGCCGAGCGTTGCTGCACAGTGTGGCGACACCGCCGGGCCCTTCTTCGTCGGCCGCGGTGCCCAGCAGGGGACGAGGTAAGAAGAAGAGAGGAGGTGGAGCACGTGGTCGCGGGAGAGGAGGTAGGGTGACTCTTACGGCGCCTTCCTCGCCACCGCCCCCAACTGTTTCACCCGAGCACGTGACTGCTAGGGTGGACTCGTCTGAGGAGGAGGCTGCACGGACTCCGGTCCATGAGCCTCCGGTCCACGAGTCTTCGGCCGACGAGCCTCGGGTCGACGGGCCTTCGGCCCATGAGACTTGGGCCCACGAGACCCAGAGGAGCACACGTCTGGATGGGGTACCTGGTCGGGTCAGCCTGAGGATGGCGGGGAGCCGACTGATGAGGAGGGGGAGGAGGGGGGCAACGTCTACCAGCGTGGTGCTACACGGCTCCGGTCCGTGCCGGCGACCCGTGAGCAGAGGTGGTTGATTTTCCCTGATGGGGAGAGGTAAGTGCATTTAATCTTTTTTTACCTTCTGCATTCACGTTTCTTCAAATAACTGATGTGTTGGCCTTGTCATGCTGCAGGGGTTGGGATCACCATGAAAGTGTCCGCCGGCCCAACTCCGTCCTTGGAGTTCTAATTCGGCAAAACTTCCCGGGGTTTGTCACGTTGCCTGGTGAGGGTCGGCTTCCAGAGGTTGGATTGACTTGGGAGCACTACTTGGCTGCCTCGGCCCCGCCGGGTGAGATTATCGACGGTGTCTTGTGCAAGACGAGGGCAGACGTCGTGATCAGAAAGTTCTGGGTAATTGCTCCTTTACATAATTAAAAATCTTCAACTAGCTAGTTATTAATTGTACTAATCAATATCGTCTCATTTTATTGCAGACATTCTACAGGTGTGAGGAGGGATACGAGGAGGAGGCGGATCATGTTATCCACAAGGAGTGCAAGCGCCTACTTCAGAACTTACGGCATGAGGTTCGGGTGCAGGTTGTTCGAGACTACTACGCCGGGCGTGGTGTCAAGAAGCCCAAGCAGGAGTGCCGCGATAAGTTCTTGAGTAAGGAGAAGTACATGAAGGTAATTCTTAAGGCCTTGTACTTACTTCCATCATTTAGTAATTCATAGCCTTAGCGCTCAATTTTCTATTTGCTAACTTAGGCCCCTCCAAGATGGTGTGCGGATCGGATGGATTGTTGGGAGGTGTTGGTCAATGCGTGGTGCTCAGAAGAATGGCTGGCCACCCACAAAGAGGCCAAGGACAAACGTGCCCAAATGGAAGGTGTGCCACACCACCAAGGAAGCTCCAACTTATTTCAGTACGGGCGGAACTGGGTATGTGGTTTGCTTCATGATTCATGCAATTCATTCATCATACTAGCTTTAGCCCTTTAATTACTAATTTACTTTGTTTCTCTCTTTCAGGCACGCTACAATAAGGCGGATAAGGTGCCAGAGGTGTACGACCTATATTCCATGGCCCACACTGGCCCTTACAAGAAAGTCAAGGCATTCTCTGCGTCTGACCTCGATGATCCAAAGAACTTCACCAACATCTCCGCCCACGACAAGCTCGTGCAATATAGAGATCAGGGGAAGGCGAGGAAAGGGGAGGACTTTAACCCGAGCCAGGGTCCCATTGATACAGAGCTGTTGATGATATCTGGTGGCGGGAGGTCCCATGGCTCCATAGCCATGGGAGATGGACTTATCCGTTGTCCTAGCACTCTCCTGGAGATCAAGGCGCGCCAGTCGAGCTCAGCTCCTGAGATAAGGCCTCGTGAACGGCCAGCCCAACTCGCCTTCAAGGTTAGTTATACGTACTCAGCTATCTTTCTCCATTACATTGTGTGCGCTTCCATCAATGATTACAAATGGTCATGTGAGTGGTGTTGCAGGCTGCTATACAGAGTGAGAGAGATAGAACGGAGAAACTTCTGGCGGAGGCGGCGGAGAGGCAGCGGGAGTTGGAGGAGAGGACGACAAAGATGTTGGAGGAGGAGAGGGCACGGAATGACATGCAGGCAAGGGCCATGTACGAGCTCCTTGTGGTAAGTTTCTTCTGCAGATTACTTGCTAGTCTTAACATTTGAGTCTCATTACTAACTAGTATGACTCTGTTGTGAAAACCAAATGTGCAGTCTGTGTGCGAGAAGTCCGGTCAGACCGCTCCACCGATGCCAGTGATTGCTCCTAGGAGCACGGTGAGTTTAATTTGAATGGACATTACTTGCTAGTCTTAACATTTGAGTGTCATAATGCTAACGAGACATTGGAAATGATCTTTGGTGCAGCTTAACTCCAGAAACGCATCGCACGATCCTTCTCCAGCTACCGGCGAGAGCCAACCCGCTCCTTCTCCAGCTACCGGCGCGAGCCAGCCCGGTCCTACACCTCCGTGATCACGGTAAGTTTCTCTAGTGTTTTGCTTAACAAATGCATAAAGACCTAGACTTAGCTTTATTTCCTCCAATATGCTTACCATAATGACCTAGAGTTAGCTTCTTTTCCTCCAAAATGACTTAATAAGCTTACTGACCTCATAAACCATCCATTCTACCTAAGTTAGCTCTAAAACGATATGTAATTAGCTTACTTATGTCAAAAATTGCATCATTAACTTAGTTAGCTCATAAACGATCCATTTTACCTAGGTTAGCTCCAAAATGACCCATCTTACCTAGGTTAGCTTATAAATGATCCAGTTTATCCAAGTTAGCTCTAAAATGACCCAATTTACCTACAGTAGCTCCTAAACGATCCATTTCACCTAAGTTAGCTAAAAACGATCCATTTCACCTAAATTAGCTCTTAAATGATCCATTTCACCTAAGTTTGCTCAAAAAAGATCCATTTCACCTTAGTTAGCTCAAAAACACCTTAGTAGTTTATCCAAGTTAGCTCTAAAATGACCCAAACCTAAGTAGCTCCTAAACGATCCATTTCACCTAAGTTAGCTAAAAACGATCCATTTCACCTAAATTAGCTCTTAAATGATCCATTTCACCTAAGTTTGCTCAAAAAAGATCCATTTCACCTTAGTTAGCTCAAAAACACCTTAGTTAGCTCATAAATGATCCATTTCACCTAAGTTAGCTCAAAAACAATCCATTTCACCTTAGTTAGCTCAAAAAGATCCATTTCACCTTAGTTAGCTCATAAATGATCCATTTCAACTAAGTTAGCTCATAAATGATCCATTTCACCTAAGTTAGCTCAAAAACAATCCATTTCACCTTAGTTAGCTCAAAAAGATCCATTTCACCTTAGTTAGCTCATAAATGATCCATTTCAACTAAGTTAGCTCATAAATGATCCATTTCACCTAAGTTAGCTCAAAAACAATCCATTTCACCTTAGTTAGCTCAAAAAGATCCATTTCACCTTAGTTAGCTCATAAACGACCCATTTCAAGTAAGTTAGCTCATAAATGATCCATTTCACCTAAGTTAGCTCATAAATGATCCATTTCACCTTAGTTAGCTCAAAAACTATTCATTTCACCTTAGTTAGCTCAAAAACGATGCCCTTCACCTTAGTTAGCTCATAAATGACCCATTTCAACTAAGTTAGCTCATAAATGATCCATTTCAACTAAGTTAGCTCATAAACAACCCATTTCAACTTAGTTAGCTCATATATGATCCATTTCAACTAAGTTAGCTCATAAATGACATATACTTCTTGTTCTAGTCTTGTTCTTGTTCTAGTCACCTATTTCTAACTTTCTTATTTACCATTTTGCAGATTTCGTTCACTTCATGGAACCTAGCTTGCTATGATGGAGTGCTTGCTTTTCCTTTCATGAAACTTTGCATTGTATCTAGCTTGCTATGATGGAACTTCCTATTGTAATATGTATATGGATGGAACTTGCTTAGGTATGAACAATGTGTATGGATGAAACTTATCTGATATGTGATATGAAACTTATGTGTTGGATATCTGATATGGAAATATATCTATATATGTCATATATATTTGCTCTGAAAATTGTTGGATTCAAAAAAAACAGAAAAAAGAGCCAATATGCAGGCTCTTTGCCGTCTTCCACCGACGGCAAAGAGCTCTTTGCCATCAGCAGCGGACGGCAAAGAGGCCACGTGGCAGGCAGCTGTGCTTCCTGGGAGGCTGACCAATTTGGTTAGTTTGCCTACAGTGGCTGACGGCAAAGGCTTTGCCGTCCGCGGCGGACGGCAAAGAGCAAAAACTTTGCCTACAGCGGCGGACGGCAAAGGCCTGCCGTGTAGTGACATCGGCTGACATCACACGGCGGACGGCAAAGGCCTTCCGAAGTTTGCCGTCAGCGGCGGACGGCAAAGGCCTGCCGTTAGCCACCTAACGGAGTAACAGCGCACTTATTGCCGTCTACACTCTTTGCCGTCTGCTGCTGATGGCAAAGGCTCCTTTGCCGTCAGCCGCCCGAAGCAGACGGCAAAGTACCTCTTTGCTGAACCTTACTTTGCCGTCACCTTCTGCCATCCGCGGCGGAAGGCAAAGACCTTTGCCATCAGCCATCCATGCCTTTGCCGTCCGCAATGGCTGACGGCAAAGTAGCTGATTCTTGTAGTGAGTCACTCCAAAGTAACTAATAGCGGAGAACGAACAAAGAAATTATGGTACGGTACGAAACCACCTCAAAGTTATTCTTTCCAATCAATCCGTTGGGCTATTCCTATAAGTGTCACAAACAGCCCTAGAGTTCGTACTAGAATAACACCTTAAGACACAAATCAACCAAAACCCTAATGTCACCTAGATACTCCAATGTCACCTCAAGTATCCGTGGGTATGATTATACGATATGCATCACACAATCTCAGATTCATCTATTCAACCAACACATAGAACCTCAAAGAGTGCCCCAAAGTTTCTACCGGAGAATCACGACGAAAACGTGTGCCAACCCCTATGCATAGGTTCATGGGCGGAACCCGAAAGTTGATCACCAAAACATACATCAAGTGAATCACGTGATATCCCATTGTCACCACAGATATCCACGGCAAGACATACATCAAGTGTTCTCAAATCTTTAAAGACTTAATCCGATAAGATAACTTCAAAGGGGAAACTCAATTCATTACAAGAGAGTAGAGGGGGGAAGAAACATCATAGGATCCAAATATAATAGCAAAGCTCGTGATACATCAAGATCGTATCATCTCAAGAACATGAGAGAGAGAGAGAGAGAAAAAACACGTAGCTACTGGTACATACCCTCAGCCCCGAGGAATAACTACTCCCTCCTCGTCATGGACAGCACCGGGATGATGAAGATGGCCACCAGAGAAGGATTGCCCCCTCCGGCAGGGTGCCGAAACGGGTCTAGATTGGTTTTTGGTGGCTACTGAGGCTTCTGGCGGCGGAACTCCCGATCTATTGTGCTCTTGGATGTTTTTAGGGTATATGGAGATATATAGACGGAAGAAGTACGTCAAGGGGGGCATGAGGGGCCCACGAGGGTGGAGGGCGCGCCCAGGGGGGTGGGTGCACCCCCCTGCCTCGTGACCTCCTCGCAGATCCCCCGACGTGCACTCCATGTCTTTTGGGCTTCTTTCCTTCCAAAAATGAGTTCCGTGAAGTTTCAGGTCAATTGGACTCTGTTTGATTTTCCTTTTCTTCGAAACCCTAAAACAGGGTAAAAACAGAAATTGGCACTAGGCTCTGGGTTAATAGGTTAGTCCCAAAAAATGATACAAAAGTGTATAATAAAGCCCATAAACATTCAAAACAGTAGATAATATAGCAAGGAGCAATCAAAAATTATAGATACGTTGGAGACATATCAACACGTCAGGGGGATAACAGGACTGGTCATCTGCCTCTGAATCCTCCTTTGAAGAGCTATCTGTAACCAGCAAGATATCTGCTTCAGCAGGTAGCATTGTCTGCTCTGAAGACCTTGTTTTCACTCCAGATTTCTCCATCACCAATTCAAATGGCTGATGCACAGGAAGAGCAGTTGAATATACAAACATTGTCGACAAAAGCAATGAGAAATACAAAAAAAGGATGGCATGATATAATTCACATATATGACGCTTGCCTAAACAACATGACATTGCATAATTCACATACATAATGCCTTGCAACAAGAGAACATTGCATAATTCACATATATAATGTCTTGCAACAAGATGGCATTGCATAATTCACATATATGGTAATTAGACACTAAACAGGTGGCATTCACACAAAGCATGTCTAAACTAAGCAAATGACATAGCAATGCAAGATACCATACGCACGATATGAGCAACATAACCCTGCCAAGTTAGGGCATGCACCTCGGGGGGGGGGGGGAATATGACTGGTCATCTGTCTCTGAATCCTCCTCTGAGGAGCTATCGGTAACCAGCAAGACATGTGCTTCGTCAGATAGCATTGTCTGCTCTGAAGACCTTGTTTCCACTCCAGATTTTTCCATGACCGTGCCGAATGGCTGATGCACAGGAAGAGTAATTGAATGTACTAAAATTGTTGACAAATTTAACACGTAATAAAAAAATGATGGCATGATATAGTTCACATATAAGATGACTGGCTAACCAGGGTGGCATTGCAAAATTCACATATATGATGCTTGGCTAGACAAGATGACATTGCATGATTCACATATACGATAAAGAAACTAAACAGATGGCATTGACACAAAGCATGTCTAAACTAAGCATATGACATCTTTAATGTATACAGTAAGCAATGCAAGGCACCATATGCATGATATTACCAACATCAGCATGCCAAGTTAGAGCGAAGACCTCATGGGGTAAATAGGAGTGGTCTTCTCCTTCTGAATCCCCCTCAGAACAGTTATCTTCCTCTTGATTACGATCCGAAATGGGTGGAGGGGGGCTGCCTTTGCGCCCACCATGGAACGATGTCTGCATGAAATTTTATTGCCACGCAAGGCTCGTCTCTTTTGCTCTACATGATCAGTTCCATTGTGTACAATAACTGGCATGCATAGGAATAAAACATAGTGACATTATGTAAGGAGTGCATGCACAAATCCAGAGTGATGGTAGAAAACTGTGGATAGACCCAAAACCAATGATAGCAGGCAGATAATAGCTTTAGTTAAAAAATATAGATAATGGCTCCTTTAATGTTTGTTTGCACCCAACATGAAACTCATAGTAGACACCGGAGATTAACCAGATAGTAGACAAATAGTACTGATTGCTGCCCCAATATGTACCCCACAACCATTTAAAAACTCATGTTTCAGCATTAGTTTGGACCTGACTCGGAGTCTAATAGGTGAACACGACGATAATGTAGCATGTCATCATATTAAGCGACGCATAATGTAAGCAGACACGGAAGAGTGCGACCTCTCTTGCGGACCCGTGTAGTCCTGAAGGTCATCTGCTCAACTGAGGATGGTAATGCAGTTGCCATGGCTGCCGGCGGTGGGGAAGAAGATCTGAGGCGGCGAAAGACAGTCTGGAGAGCGGATCCCTGCTGTGGTGAACCCTTCCATCGTTGGAGCAGCTGAGCTGGGGTGGAACACAGCGCCACAGGAGTAGGACAAACCACACAAGGTTTTCTTTGACACATATCTGTAACAGAAGTAATTGAGTAAGGGCTTGTTTGAATTTGAGGATTCTAACAATGCAGGGATAGGAAATAGACAGGAATAGGATAGGAATGCACGTGCAAAACAGAGAATTTAAAAACACAGGATTTATGCTAATCTGGGTGCTTGATTCACAACAATTGGAAGATCACAGGATGCAAAATAGCATGGTGAGATTAAGTCAAACCACAAGAAAATGTACGGTTATAATGCTATTATGCTACTATCTCTTAGTCTTGTGCTTGATGAATAGGAATATGAAAAAGAGGAGAAGTGGAAATTAGAATTCCTACGGTTTTTCTTTCAAGGAGACACTAAAGGAACAAATCCTACATTTTTCCTTTGCTCCATTCCTTTGCACCAAATTCATGAAAAGTAGTACCATAGGAAACTTTCCAATTCCGATGTTTTTCATTCACTTTTCCTTTCAAGCACTGGCGATTCTAGTACGCAGGCTTGAGCAAGGAAAATCCTACATTGAAATTTTTTTTGTGCTACTTCTATTACTTTGGACCCAGGCCACTGCCATACTAGCTCAACTCCCATGCCCATCGACAAATGCACAGCTCAAACGCGCAGAGATAAATAATGATGGCATTCAAGAGAGTCCATCACTGATAGCTAAGTTGCCTGGTACCTCACTGCTTGTCATATAGTAGGATAAAATAATTGTATTTCCTATTACTACGAGTGCTCAGTGGACAATATATATAACATGTAGAGTAAAAAAGAGATGCAACAAGTGTACAACCTCTTTGGCGAAGCCATGTCGATCTCAGCGTGATTCGGTTGGCCGGTGAGGATGCTCCGGCTGACTTGGCTATCGGAGGAGGGTAAGAAGATCTTAGGCATCTGGAGATGAAGCCCGAGGTACTGCTCCGCTCTGATGGAGGGTTTCGTCGTTGGAGCAGCTCCGGTGAGTTGTATGACGCCGAGGCTGAAGCAGGACAAGAGAGACAACGAACAATGTTAACCTGAGTGGAATTCTAATAGCATCTCCAATACATGATGTAAAATACATAACCACAAAGTGCTAGATGTAAAATACATCAGCCGCTCATCTCTGAACTTAACTGTCGAATCTGAATTTAACTGTCGAAACTGAACTTAACTGTCGAAACTGAACTTAACTGTCGAAACTGAATTTTGCTGTCGAAACTGAACGCACTAGCAAGGTGAGGCTACACGTCGGTCGACTGACTTTTTCATCTCTGGTCAGTCGATTTTGCAGCTGTTCGATACGAAATCAAGGGCCTGTGGTTCATCTTCAACCTCCACCCCCCTGAGCCGCCAGCCACCACCAGCCAAACAGCAGCCCCCCGCTGCACGCGACCGGCGGTGCGCCGCCCCGACCGCCCCAAAAACACTCCCCACCGCTGGTCTGCCGCCGCCCCGGCCATCCCTCTAGGCTCCCCCCCCGTGCCGAGCTTTTTCTCCGGCGATCCCCACGCCACCGCCCCGCAAACGCCCCGCCACTGCCGGCGACCACCGCCCCCATCCTGAACCCTAAGATAGATAGTGGGGTACCTCTCCGGCGAGCCCCCCTCCCCGCTGTGGCTGGTTCTTCCTTCACCCTGGCGAGCCCCCCCCCCCACCCCCTGAAAATCGACTGACCCAAAAGTCGATTTAGTCGATTGAAGTGTAGCTAAATCAGAGCAGCATCGCAAGCAAGAGCAAGAGCAAGACCAGCAGTGCGAGCAAGGGCAATAGCAAGAGTAGACCAGGCAGGGGACCGAGAGCAAGAGCAGAGCAGCAACGCGAGTGAGAGCTAAAGCAGCAGTAGCTCCTACTGATGTGGACGTCGCCGCCGAGGGAGCGACGTCATGGAGGAAGTGGCCGGCGATGCCGCCGTGGATGGAGCCGCGCCGTGTCGGCTCGGGACCGAGTGCCGGCAGCACCGTGAGATCGAATCAAGAAGAAAATGCGGCAATTATTATACAGCCTCTTTGGTGGTGCCGATTAGGCCGCAGCTTCATCCGAGGAAACGGTGATGATGATGCTCTTCCGGTGGTGCAGGTGAAGACGGCGGTGTGGGAATGGAGGTGGCACGACAGACGAGGGGAACGTCGGGGCAGCTCCTTGGAGGTGGAGGACGGGGTGGCTGAACTGGCGGGACGATGAGATCGACGGCGGATCCTCATCCGGTACGGTGGATGAGGGATGTCAAGGTGTTGCTGTGGACGACGTCGTCGGGGAAGAGGCTCCGGCTGGGTGGCAGACGGAGCAGGGTGTGGGGTTTCGTCGCAGGTTTTCACGACCTCGGTGTACGAATGGGTGGGCGGATGGGATGGCAGTGGGGAACCATGGCTTAGAGACGCGCTTGTCCGAAATGTGGGGTAAGTTACGAAAGTACCCCCGCCTATTTGAGGTGGTTCTTTTGGTTCAGGGGTACCACAAGCATTTCGCGTTTCGGGATTTCACAGGAGCTGGGATTTTTCGCGCGCGTTGTAATTTCGGAATAGCAAGGCACGGGTTGAGATGGAGGGAGTTGTCGGAGCACAACGAGACAAAGATATATCTTAAATATTTCGGGCTAACAAGGCGCAGGTTGAAGAGGCGGGAGTTTCGCAGCACGATAGACAGAGACACTAGCTTGAATTTTTGGCATAACAAGGCGCGGCTTGAAATTTCAGAAGAACAAGCTTAACGTGTACCCAAAAAAAGACAATTTGCACCTCAACAGGCACAACACACACACAAACACCATTTAGACAAGAGTAAGGTACACGTGCATTGCACGCATGAGATTTGGCAACGAAATTATGAATAAATACCACATTATAGCATGCAAACTTTGAGTCATATATGCATGATGTAGATGTTCGTTCAATTCTTATAGTTCATTTCATTCAAAATCATCTAGTTTTTATAAGAAAGCTAATCTATTTTAAGATTCATGGAATTGTGCGTCGTAAGACATAAAGTAAAAACAAATAATGGCAAATCATGTAGAAAAACATTTGGGCAATTCTGATACGGAAGATTCTAGAACAAATAAGAAGTGCTTGTGTTTTGATGTTTGTGCATTATGCTTAAGTTCAACCATGGAGTCTTCTAGATTATACATGTGGCGAAATCTGGTGGAATCTAGATGATATCCAACGGCCAGTAGTGCTCAAATTTGCCATCTTTGGACCATCGGATTCGCCTCATCCAACGACCATCTTTCAAAGTTAAAGTTACCCGCACACAATATAAAAAATAAAAAATATAATATATATAGGGGTATAGATATAGATATGTGATGTGAAAGCCGCCCATCATCTCCAATTAGAATAGTGTGTCCATGCATGGATGCGACGTGGCCAAATGATGTCTGCCATCGGTATCTCAAATTCAAATCAGTCTGACCTTGTTCAATGTGTATACATTACAACATGCTCGTTTCCAAACCACACCGCGCAGATCTCCGTTATATTCATGCATGCATGGGTTTCAAACATCATGATCTCTTATTCAAATATTTGAATTCAACTTTACATTGATTATGACCTCACCTATTCTTTTACACCCACACGATAGTCTTCTCTTTATAATTGTACCACTAACTTTCTCTCGTGCATGCATGCACACACACTACCAGTCGGCATTATCCATCGCACACATGCAATGTTTTTCTTCAGGTCGGTCTCCCATGAAGACACACACCCACACACATCCCCCTCTCCATCATATCGGGCATTCTTTATCTCTCACGCGTGCATGCGCAACGATCGATGTTCCTCTATGTATGTGTGTATATAGCTAGGTCTTTCATAGTTTTCCACACAAACCGATCAATCGATATATCCAGTGAGGTCTCACCCTCTTTCCCACGTCCACATCGATCAATCTATACCTCTCTATATAGGATTAACATATATAGCTAATATACCCACATTAATTATATATCCAACGTCCCCCTCTCATCATCCATGCCTTCCGCTTCATCTCTCAGACGCGTGCACAATGGCGAAGACAGGGGCAGTAAGGGCCCTGCCCCCTCCCCCCTAACATCACTATATATCGAGGCTAATATGAATGTGATCATTAGACAATTGCTGCTAAAAATGGTTTAAGTTCATGAATTGACCCTCCTCGTAAAGGATTAGCAATGCTTGGCCCCCTGGCTCATTTATTTTTCATGGCTCTGCCACTGCGTGCAACAGTGCACGTGTTCGCCCCCTCTCTCTAAATATCGATCTCGCACTTCTGCATTCCTTCATAGTCTCCCTCCACTCGACCCCTCGCACCATCTTCTAGCCCCCATCGAATTTTGCCACATGTACAATCTAGCAGACTCCATGGTTGAACTTAAGCATAATGCACAAACCTCAAAACAACAGTGGTTCTCTTTTGTTCTAGAATCTTCCGTATCAAAACTGCCCAAACTTTTTTTCTAGTTGAATTGCCATTATTTGTTTTTACTTTATGCTTTACAACGCACAATTCCATGAATCATAAAATAGATTAAGGGCTTCTTTGATTCAAAGGATTCTCAAAGGAATTTTGGAGGATTCTAATCATTAGGAATTTTTCCTGTCTTGGTTGTTAGATTCATAGGATTGTAAACCATAGGAATTTTTCCATATGATTCATTTGCACTAGATTTCATAGGAAACATCCCATCCACTCAAACCTCTTTGAAAGAATTTTGCGTTTTTCTATGCACAATCAAACACTCGTACAATCTTGTAGGATTCAAGACGACATTCCACTATAATCCCATGTTTTTCCTATTCCCGCGTTCTTAGC
Source organism: Triticum urartu (assembly GCF_003073215.2). Lineage (NCBI taxonomy): Eukaryota > Viridiplantae > Streptophyta > Magnoliopsida > Poales > Poaceae > Triticum > Triticum urartu. Next base: position 180,466,178 of record NC_053025.1, on the reverse strand, counting down.
TTTTTTATAAAAACTAATTGATTTTGAATGAGATGAACTATAAGAATTAAACGAAGGGCTACATCAGGCATATATGACTCAAAGCTTACATGCTATAGTGTGGTATTTATTCATAATTTGGTTGCAAAATCTAATGCATGCAATGCACGTGTACCTTACTAGTACTTCGAGTATGTGCAAAACACGTGAATTAGAATACCAATGGCATGCTACACAGTGTCTCTCTTACAGTTCATGAAGCCACGTGGCACATGTGGAGGCGTTGTCGCGACCTCCTTGCGTGGATTGATCACAGTGACATGCTGCTGGTTCTAGAAGAATGTACTCGTCCTCCCTGAGCCATACTGGCGGTACATGCACGAAGCAAAGATGTGCACGCATGTCACGCACGCACTCATTCCCTCGCATGCACACGCGGGTACATGGGCAGACGCAATTTTGTGCAAAAGATCCACCCCATGTGATAATTTGACACGTGTAAAGTCATTCACTTCATTGATGGTCAATTAATACAACACATGCAAATTGAGTGGACGTGAGGGAGAAAGAAAGACATTATTACTCCACTGCGCGCATGCGAGTAGTTAAATCGTGGGTTGCTAGTAGTACTTCCATTGGTCTCCTTCGTATTTTGTGCCAATTTTTGACAGTAACATAATATTTACGCATTTGAGCAGTGTAGTACTTGAAATTTATGTTCTGCTAAACTCATCGGGAGCCGTTTCGGGCCTCGAAACCAAAACCATCAATTAATCTTTACCTTGTTCCCATCACATTCGAAAGCCTGCTCACACCTACTAGTACGTACCAAACCTGAACATGTTCCCACTATGCAGGTATTAGTACTAGTGCTAGTACTTAGGTCATAAAAAGGGGAACTACCTAACCGAAAATTACTCTACCTTTCCTCCTCATAAGTGCTTCTTCTTCATCCGTCATTGCCATGGCCGGTGAGCAGAGCTCTAGGTCGAGAACTACTCGTAACAAGGGAGCGGCAACCAAGGCTGCAAAAAAAAGAGGGCTCGCCACCACGCGGAGACCTCGAAAGATCTCTCACAGGCAGGCGATGGCTCCCAGGAGCGCCCTAGCCACGGAGGCGAACATGCCGAGCCGGCAGAGCTGGAGTCGTTATCCCTCGACGGCATGCCCGATCAGCTCAATAAGCACCTCAATAAGCAGAAGGAGTTTATCCAAGGTTTGATGGAGTTGTTGAAGGAGAGCCTTGATGACATGCCCGCTGAGCTCAATCAGTAGGGGGAGTTGACCACCAGCTTGGTGATGCTGCTGAAGAAGAGCATTGCCTCAGAGAAGAAGGCGACCGGCGAAATCCTGCGACTTCAGGAGGACAAGGCGAAGCTCTGCCACGAGATCGACCTGTTGAAGGAGAAGAACGCCGGCTGGAAGAAGCTTCATGAGAATAGTAGTTCCTCGATGAAGATGTTGCAGGCCCTCGTCATGGAACAGAAGGAGGAGTTGGCGAAGCTCTGCATCGAGCACCCGGCTGCTGTCAAGGTACGTAATGCGGCCGTGGAACAGATGATGAAGGCTCGCGTCGAGAAATCCCGCGACATGGACAAAATGAAGAAGATGGAGGAGGAGACGTGCAAGGAGATGGAGGTCGTGGAGGAGATGAAGAAGCAGTTATGACTCCGCGGTGAATTAGATCATTTGGGGTGATAATCTTCCTTCTTCTTTTGCTCCTGTGTTTCATCTTTTGCTTCGGGTGTTTCACCGCACGTGTCATGTTCTCTGCGAGGCATGAATAGAACAATGGTTTTTTTAAGGGAATGAATAGAACAATGCTAACAATGACATGACTAGCAGATTAGATCATTTTTATCGCCATATGGCACTGGGCTGCCGTGTTTCGTGCTGCTCCGTCGCAGTACTACTCCAGTGGAAAACTTGAGTATACTGCATGGTTCTTTGCTCCTCCTCGATCAAGTCGTCGGTGCATTTATACGAGAAGTCAAATCACAAGGCCTCGCCTTCTAGCAGTAATGAGCCGTCAAATCACAAAGGCCCTCGCCTCTCGTGAAACCGACCAAGCTAGACTGCCCCGCCCTCTAGCCTTTTAAAAATGTATACTTTTGTACAGCAGTAGTATCGATGGATTGCGCCATGGAGCAAAACTTGAAATTAAAAAAAAATGTAGTACATATAGAGAGCGCTCGTCGCCACATTATGCATATATTACTATTAAAAAGGCTAGTCACAATAATGGTGTCCAGCACAACCCACCCCTCAAATAAAACTAAGAGGGTGCTTGGATACGTTTTAGTCCCATGACTAAAAGTAGTGGGACTAAAACATGCTAGCCTCACCCATGCTTGGATCCAAATACTAAAAAGGCTAAAATCAAGTTAATGAGCATTTATTATCCTCCAAACCCTCCAATCCAGAACTCGCATGTGTTAAAGGAGAGGAGTTAAATGAGTAGAGAGAGGACTAATCCACATTTTAGTAGGGGTACCCCTGACTAAAAAATTTTAGTCTCAAGACTAGTTTTAGCCGCTCTTTAGTCAGGGGTGCTTGGAACTTTAGCCTCTTAAAGAGACTATTTTTAGTCAGACTAAAATATGTCCCTTGGATCCAAGCACCCTCTAAGCATCCTGGAATTCTTTGACAAAACTAAGCACCCTGAACTTCTTTGACAACTAAACTGCTGGCTATATGATGTTGGCTATATATATTGTACGTATATAATGTGAAGAAACGAGTGGTAGTACTATACCAACTAAAAGATGAAATTTAAGAAATACTAGTATGTACATACTGAAGAGTTAAAGTAACGAGAAGAAACATAACATAGTTTTGCTGGGGGCTCATCACAACACACCCCTCAAATTAAATTAAGCACGCCTGAAATTAAACTTTGCAACTATTCCGATAGACACTGCATTAGAACCACCATGAGCAACGACACTGCCACCTTACTCGCAGTCGTCGTCCACGTCCTCGACTTCGACCTTGTCCCTCTTCCTCTTGGCCGATACTTCTTTGCTTGAACCGCACACTTGGCTATTGCTCTTCATCCAACCCTTGTAGATATTGAAGCAAAGGTAGCCATCCATTGTAGCGTAGTGGATGTGGTCTATATCTAGTACATTCCGCTGCCATGCATGACGATGAAACGTGTATGGAGGTTTCTCCAGTTTACCGTACGAAGGATGAACCATGGCTCCTGCCAGGGTCAGCATTGAAGGCTGACGAGAGGACACCAACCGATTCTTCTGGAGGTCGAAGGGGTTGCCTACAATGAGACCTATCCGACGCAGGACATCCCTGTCGTTCTTAAAGTCTACAGTAACAAATTTCACTGTTTTGTCCTTGAGGAAGTTCTTAAAATGCTGGCACTCAACGTCGGCATGGCATATATGGTATACCAAGCAAACGTTATGTACGCAAATGTGGATCACGGCGGGATTCTTCCTATCTTCGTCCTTTAGATCCTCCTCTGGTCCCAGGACTGTGGTGTACTCAACATCTAGCCCAGTGACCCACTCATCATCTGAGTTTTCGAACATGCGTCTGAAGCGAGAAAGGCATCCTTTCACCATCGCGGAAGAACGGGTGTAGATGACGTCGAACTCATCGCCGGTGATGGTTCTAACCTTGTACTCACCGCCAATCATGGAGATTTGGGACGCCATGGATTTGGGAGGAGGGTTAGGATTAGTGGAACTTCCGTAATGTGAATGGACGGGATGACTAGGAGCGAACCACCGTAGTATTGAAGGACGTGCGGGGACGAGTAGGAGCGAACTGCTAGCGTGCGAACGACAGGGTAGTGGCTTTCCATTCTCCCATGATACGGGCTTCCGAGAGCCCTTGAATCTGAGATCGAATAGTTGAGTGGCGTGATTCTAGACCTATGGGTGAATATCCTATCCTGGAGGGTTATTCTGCAAATTTTCAGCAACTTAGCATGCGACCGTTTGACCTCAGATCCAAGGGCTGCCAGCAGCCCGTATCATGGTCGCGCCTACCACGACCGTCGCGTCGCTCGCGCCCTTGGAGATTTAACACGGCGCGTTAGGCTATCTGATGTTGGCATGTTATACATAGTCATCACTTAGTCACTCATACTACAACAAGGTTGGCTATAAGGTTGGCTATAAGTGTATTTTTTTTACTCCTCTCTATCTCTTTCTTCCTACTCCCTCCGTCCCATAATATAAGAATGTTTTTGACACTAGTGTAGTGCCAAAAACGTTCTTATGTTATGGGACACAGGGAGTATTAGTATTTATTGCATTTGCCAAGGAGTGACCTCTTCCAATGAAATGGTGTTGCTAAGTTTGCTTCATTTAATTAGCTATAGACTCAAAATTGTCTTTTCACCTTGGTACATGCGCTTAGCACCGTTTCTTCCTTGGGTCACCAAACTAGTCTCTCTCTTCTTGATTAACTTGCCACATCAGACTTTATGCCTATGTGGCAAGCTTAAGCACCTATGGGAGCAAGTAAAAGTGAGTACAATATTGCGCTTTACATGGCATTTTTGCATATGTGGAGGAAAGAGAGGCAAGGAAAAAGTGGAGAAGTGGGCTCTCATGCAAGAGCCAGCCTCTACTACATGGTGGAGCATTGGGAGAGGCACCTGTATGGAGGTGGTCGGGAATCGGGAGACTCACGCCGGTCATAGCACCGCAGTTAAAATGATAATGGCAAGTCAAATCACGGGGCCCCACCTGTCCAGCAGTAACTCACTGTCAAATCACACAGCCCTACATTTGCAGCATCCTACTCCCTCGTCTTCTCTCATCTCTGTCGAACCGACTAGGTGGAACTGCCCCGCCGCCTACCGCACAGGAAAAGCCCCACCCTCGACTTTTAAATAGTATACAATATACTAATTTTGTATCCATGAATTGCGCCCGCGCCATGGAGCAAAGCGTCTAGAAAATGGAAGAGAGACGGTGGTCTTGCAATAGAGAAGAGGGAGAGGCGAGACGGTGGTTTTGGAATGGAGATGATGGAGAGGAGAGGAGGTGGTTTTGCAATGGAGGAGATCAGAAGAGGGAGAGGCAAGACGGTGGTTTTGGAATGGAGATTATGGAGAGGAGAGGAGGTGGTTTTGCAATGGAGAAGAGGGAGAGGAGTGTGCGGCAGCGATTTAGGATTGACGAGAGGGGCGGCGCGCTGTGACTGGATCAAAATCAAAATCAATTTACCCTTCAATTAAGAAAGCGACCCACATTAACTAGTCTCCATTTTATTCTGGGTCATAATTGACCACGATTTTCGCACATAAAATATATGTTATACATTGCAAAAATAATATAATTTGAAAGTACATTCAGATACGAACTAGACGATACAATTTTTGGTGACATGCACTTAAAAAAATGTAGTTTCATAGGAGTATAAAAGTGCAGACAATGTGATTCTCAGAGAAGAAACTGCAAGTTTCAGTTTCAGATAAGAAACTGCAAGTTCAGTTTCAGATAAGAAACTGCAACTTTCAGAGGTAGAGCATTTATATTAACACGGCCTTTTCAAACAGGGTTAACATCATGTTGGAAGTTTTATTCATGGCCGAAAATGGAACTACCAGCCAGTTAACATCATGCTGATCAACATTCATGCATAGCACATCTTCATATGATGCACAGTCAAAATGCCCACACAATGTCAAGTGTGCGAAACACAGAGAAAACGAGGGATGAAGTTTTGGCAAGTGTTGGACGTGGTTTTGGGCTGCCCCGTCTAGGCTTTCATTTTTAACATGCGCAGCCCACGACCTCGGATGGGAGGTCCATAGGCTTGTTTGTATTTTCTTAGGGCCGTCATGTATCGACCGGCCTATGAACCTCCCATCCGAGGTTTTATTTTTGGCAGCCCAATTTATGTTTTTTTTGAAGAAAACGCAGAGGTATGTTCTATTTTTCTAAATAAGAATACGAATGCCAGGTCCAACTTATGTTTTCCTTCTAACTATATTATATATATTTAAATTATTTTATATGTTGACAGTTTAGTTCACATAATTGGCAAATAGATGACCGCTCTCGCATGACCGCTCTCACAATCCCCTTCACCCCCGCCACCACCTCCACCCTCGCCGCCGCCCCTGCCACTACCTTCACCCTCACCGCCGCCATAGATCTCGCCGCCACACCCCGCCTCCTGACTTCGGGCGCGCCTGCCCCCCTCAGCAAGTCCGCTCGCGCGCCCCATGGAGTCGCCGACCAGATCCACGGGGGAATGGCTGGAAGACAGGCAGATGTACAAGATGCATCTCCCACATGTCTACAAAGCCTTCCCGCGGATGCTCCAGCCACTCAACTCCGTCGTGCCGGCGGTGCTGCGGGAGACTCGAGGGAGGAGATGGAGGGAGCGGGCGATCCGGATCCGCGACGACGCTCTCTCCTAGACCCAGTGCACACGCGAATGGAGGGAAGCAGAGGAGGAAGCTGCGAGGGAGGAAGCCGAGGAGGGACTGAATCCGTTCTCTCACTCGTGCAGGTATGCTCAGATGTGCAAGGATCATGTGGATTGGGAACTGCTGAATCTAGCCCTGCGGATCTACTTCGAAGGAGATTTCTCGGAGAAGCACAGGATGCCCCACCCCAGGGAGACGCCAATTGCGTTCGTTCGATGGGCGAAAGGAGAAGTGAATTCAGGAGATCCAGGCCGTGCTGCGAGATGGGAATGCTTGACTGGACTCATGCCCACCAGCACGCCGCCGGAGCCAGAGCAGGTGGATCCCCTACCTTACCTCTCCCCCAAACCTGCAGAAGATTGAAATTAGGCTTGCAATCTGCTTCAATTGAGTTGTCTGGTGGTTATTTCTGCTTCCTGAGAGACAACATCTGGCTGGGGGATGAGAAGGAACCAGGAACTCCGATGAATTTCCCCTATCATAATGGGGGGGAGCGCCGGTTGGGCAGTGGTACGGCCCACCTCTGCCCCAAATGGGGGCACAATCTAGGCAGGCTCCTGTAATTGCCCAAGATCAATCTGCTGGTGGTTCTGACTCTCAAATCAGTGGGAAATCTCAAGGCAAGAATCAGCAAAAGAAGAAACAGGACATCCAGAAAACTGCTCCTGCCCCTGCTTCGGGCCTTATGGCATACTCTAAGGTGATCTGCTACAACTTTGGGGAACCAGGGAATCATTTGGATAAATGTGTCAAGCCCAAGAGTTGTTGTTACGACATATCTCTCTCAAGGTAGTTTTGGTGATTGATGACAACATGTTTGCGGACTAATCATGTGCTTTGAATAGTTCACAGATTCACCACTGGCACGAGACGTTTTCTTCCCTTCGGAGTGTCTTTCAAGACGGTGTAGCTCTTTCGTTTCTCTCTCAGTGGACTAGTTGCGTAGAGGGCACCGTTCTATCAAGAGGGGGTCCGCTGGGGTATTGCATGGGTGGAATCAACACGTACACATCAGCTTCTCACCCTCCGAGCTTTTCCATTCCATTGAAGAGATCTCTCCACTTCTCTTTGTCCTGTCTGGGTCCCAGCGGTAGTACCGCACAACCCAGCCGTAGTACTGCTGAGGAGCCACAAGCGGCAGTACCGCTCCACAGCGGTAGTACCGCCCGTGACTCCACAGCAGTAGTACCGCTGGGGTGCCTGGCACCACCTCCTCGTCCTCAGCCTCTTTGGAGAGATCCTCTCTCTCTCTCTTCTGTGTCCCAGCGGTAGTACGGCCGAAGGGTCACAAGCGGTAGTTCCGCTCCATAGCGGTAGTACCACCCGTGACCCCGCTGCCGTAGTACCACCGGGCTGTCTGGCTCCTACCGCCTTGACTCGAGGGCTCTTTTTCTCGTGTCGGGTTTTGCGCCACTAGTTGCGGTTGTAGAGGCGGTAGTACCGTTTCTGGAGCAGTAGTACCGCCCCTACCACCGCGGTAGTACCGCGTTGGGTCCTATTCCCTCCTTGTCTTCTCTGCGCGGCAGTGCCGCTGGCTGGTGCCGCAGTACCGCTGACCTAGCGGTAGTACCGCCCCCTCTTAGCGGTAGTACCGCCCTGTGCGGGGCTGGTTGGTGGGGGGCAACGGTTGGATTGTTGCCCCCACTATAAAAGCGGGTCCCCTTCTTCCCTTTGACCTACCTCTTCCCCCTCAAGCTCCATTTATTGCTCAAGCTCCATTAAATGCTCCAAGCTTCATTTTCGCCCGATCTATCTCTCTAGCCAATCAAACTTGTTGATTTGCTCGGGAGTGGTTGAGAAGGCCCCGATCTACACTTCCACCAAGGGATTTTCGATTCCCCCACTCATCCCTAGCGGATCTTGTTACTCTTAGGTGTTTGAGCACCCTAGATGGTTGAGGTCACCACGGAGCCATAGTCCATTGTGGTGAAGCTTCGTGGTTTTGTTGGGAGCCTCCGATTAAGTTGTGGAGATTGCCCCAACCTTGTTTGTAAAGGTTCGGTTGCCGCCTTCAAGGGCACCAATAGTGGAATCATGGCATCTCGCATTGTGTGAGAGCGTGAGGAGAATACGGTGGCCCTAGTGGCTTCTTGGGGAGCATTGTGCCTCAACACCGCTCTAACGGAGACGTACTTCCCTTCAAAGGGAAGGAACTTCGGTAACACATCCTCGTCTTCACTGGATCCACTCTTGGTTATCTCTTACCCTGACTTGTGCAAGCTCTTTAGTGTTACTTCTCTTGCTTGCTTGTTTGCTTGTTGGTACTGCATCATATAGGTTGCTCACCTAGTTGCACATCTAGACAACCTACTTTGATGCAAAGTTTAATTTGATAAAGTTAAGTTAAAAATTGGTAGTTGCCTATTCACCCCCCCTCTAGTTAACCATATTGATCCTTTCAATTGGTATCAGAGCCTCGTCTCTTTATTAAGGACTTTACCATCCAAAGAGTATGGTTGATACCGTAGATGGTGTGGAGGAACACTCCGGTGTGAATCCGATCTCGTCTACGGGCGATGGGGGAACCTCGGTCTCTCGTGAGGAGTTCAATGTGGCCTTAGACACATTGAAGACCTCCATGAAGAACGAGGTTGAAAGCATGTTTACTAAATTTCTTGAGGGGCTTAAACTTTCCACCGCACCGTTGAAAGTGGGTGATCCCACCGACAAGGTGACGGATGTTATCCCCGACAAGGGGGAAGCTAGTAGTGAAAAGGCTCCGTCTTCTAGTGGTAAAAATGGCACCGACATCTTTGCTCATGTGGAACCACCACTTGTTTATGGTGGACCGGTTCCTTCTACTCATTTGAATCATGCCGGTCCTCCCCCTAAGATTGTGAAAAATGAGGACTTTGATTCTTGGGTTTACCGCTTTAAACGTCATTTAAATCATGTGAACACTAACCTTTGGAGAATCATTGAAGAAGGTTTCTATCCGCATGATTCAAGAAACTTCACTCCTCGAGAAGCCGCGGACAATCAATTCAATGAGAATGCTCTCTTCATCATCCAAGATGCAATTCCACCCGAAGACCTACCTCATCTTCGTCCCTTCGCCTTGGCCAAAGATGCATGGTATTGTGTTATCTCTCTCTACCGGGGAAGCGCAAGCATTCAACGCTCCAACTATGAAGTGGTACAAGATGAGGCCGATGAGTTTGCAATGAAAGAAGATGAAGAACCACGTGAGCTTTATCGGAGAGTAACCAAACTCGCGGTCTCACTACGAGATCACGGGAGCAAGGACACGGATGACAATTGGATCAAGCACAAATTCCTCAAGGCAATGATGCCCTATCACAAGGCCATGTCCTCCGTCATTCGTCAAAGACCGGACTTCCACACTTTGACCTCAAGCGAAGTGTTGGATGAGTTTGTGGCCATGAACATTTTGGACAAGACCACCGACAATGCGGTGCTTCGCTCTCAAAGGGCAAAGAGGCCTAACCTTGCATTGAAGGCCAAGCTCACCGTTGAAGAAGAAGAAGAGGAAGAAGAGGAGAGCAACCCCGAAGATACAAAGTATGCATATCATGAACACATGGCACTTGCTTCAAGGCAATTTTGGAGCAAGAAAAACTCGAGGCCAAACTTTAGCAAAAACAACTCAAGTGGCACGAGGGGCAAGCAACGTGTAAGGACTTGCTACAATTGCGGCTACGTGAGTCATTTTGTTGCGGAATGCCCGTATGAGAAGAGGGAAGACAATGGTGGCAAGCTCATCCGAAAGGACAAGGCCAAGTCCTTCCCCAACAAGAGAAACTTCACCAAGAAGACGCCTCCTAGGGCATTGGTGGTACAAGAAGAGTACAATGAGCATGATGACAATGATGAAAGTGATGAGTCGGTTGCCATGGCCTCCGTTGCCATTGCGACGAATCCACGGGTGTCTCTCTTCGACTCACCCAATGAGAGCATCACCGCCAAGTGCCTCATGGCTAAAGCCACAAACAAGGTAACCCCCAACATCAAAACTACCATCATTAATCATCCTTCTTCGATGGACAGCATTGATGAACATGAGGGAGATAATGTGGAGGCAAATGAGTTTGAGGCCTTTATGGGCAAACTTAAGGGTAAATTCAAGAAGCACTTTGTTGCTCTCTTGGAACAACTTGGTGAAGCCAATGACATGATCAAGGCTCACGAAGATACCATCACTAAGATGGAAGGGCATAGTCGTGGCTATGCCGATGAGATTTCGGATCTTTCCAATGCTCTTGAGGAATAGCGTGGTCTTCGTTTGGCTCTTGAGGAGTCACACAACGTTGATCATGCTAAGTTAAAGAATGATTATGATCATGTTCTTGTTGTTTCTCGTGTGCTAAATTCTGAGAAGGCCAAACTTGGGGTTGATCTTGCTAGACTCAAAGAGGAGTTTGATATACTTGACAAGGCCCACAAGGCCTTGAAGGGTATTCACGCTAGTCTCAAGGAGTCTCATGATCAACTCCAAGTGAAGCTAACTAAGGAGAAAGCCACATTTCCTCATATGGTTTTAATTGACAATGCAAATGCTACTAACCCGTGTTGTGAGCATATACATCTTGTTGAGGAAAATGCTAAGTTGAAGGAGCAGCTTGAGAAAGGCCTTGTGTCATGCATACAAGGTGAAAAGAACCTCAACGACCTTTTGAGTAGTCAAAAGGATGTCGTGGCCAAGGAAGGGGTTGAGTACATGCCCGACTCCAAGAACAAGAAGAAGAATGACAAGACCAAATGACGTCCTCCTCTCATGCAAACCTTTGTGAAGGAGGGAGAGAGTGTGTCCAAGGAGAAGAAGAAGAATATTTCAAAGGGCGGCAATGTCAAGAAGGGCAATGCCGCCCCTCCCAACAAAGCCGGCGATTTTAATCCGTCTTATGTGTTATGCCGTGCTAGTGATGGGCATGTTTTGCCAAATTTGTTGGTTCTCCTCATGAATACATTGAATGGTCTATTTGGGTTCCAAAGACCCTTGTTACTAACATCAAAGGACCCATTACAAAATGGGTACCTAAAACCAAGCATTGATCTCTTGAAGGTGTTTGCTTCCGGTGGGGGATCATGGTTGCTCGATAGCGGAGCTACAAATCATATGACCGGAAGCAAGGACTTGGTGGTGGACGTGCACAAGGTTCCATCTATGCCCACCAATGTCGAGTGGGGTGACGCCTCATCTTCTAAGGTATTGGGACTTGGCAAGGTGGTCATCTCTCATGATCTCACGATTGAGAAGGTCATGCTTGTTGAGTCCCTTGCATACAATTTACTTTCTGTTCATCAACTTGCAATCATGGGCTTTGCCACTTTCTTTGATATCGATACCGTGGCCCTCTTGTGGAGCAAGACTCTTAAAGTAGCCTTTGTTGGGCATGTCGAGAACGGTCTATATGTGATTAACTTTTCAGAGTGACCCACTAAGACCGCGACATGCCTAATGGATAAAGTTGATGTGGGATGGCTTTGGCATCGCCGTTTAGCCCATGTCAATATGGGATCTTTGCAAAGTCTCCTCAAGGGGGACCATGTCCGTGGACTAACGAATGTTAGTTTTGCTAAAGATTGTGCTTGCAGTGCCTGTATCGAAGGAAAGCTACATGAGAAGGCTCACCCTCCCACGACTATCATTTATTCGAAGAGGCCTTTGGAGATCCTTCACATGGATCTCTTTGGGCCTCCATCCTTCGATAGTCTTGGAGGTAGGAAGTATTGCTTGGTGATTGTGGATGACAACTCAAGGTACACGTGGGTGTATTTCTTCAAGAGGAAGAGCGAGACCCAACAAACCGTCATTGACTTTGCAAATGAAGCACAACGTCAACACAATGCAAAGATCTTGACAATAAGAAGTGACAATGGCACCGAGTTCAAGAACTACACCTTGGATGAGTTTCTTAGTGATGAGGGAATCAAGCATCAATATTCCGCACCCTACACCCCTCAACAAAACGGTGTTGTGGAGAGGAAGAACCGGACGTTGATGGATGCGGCAAGGACCATGATGGCGGAGTTCAAGTCTCCGTACAAATTTTGAGCCGAAGCCATCAACACCACGTGTCATGCATCCAATCGGCTCTACCTCCGCAAGGGCTTGAACAAGACTCCATATGAGATACTCACCGGTAACGAGCCCAATCTCAAGTACTTCCGGGTATTCGGGTGTAAGTGTTTCATTCTCAAGAAAGGTGTTCGGTTGTCTAAATTTGAGGCTAGAGCTTATGAGGGCATATTTGTTGGCTATTCTACAAACTCTCATGCTTACCGTGTCCTCAATAAATCCACGGGACTTATTGAGGAGACATGTAACGTGGAGTTTGATGGGAATAACGGCTCCCAAGTGGAGCAAAGTGGCACTTGTGATGTAGGTGATGAAATTCCTCCCCAAGCCATAAGAAGAATGGGTCTTGGCTTTATCCTACCCATTGAGGAACCCCTTGTGGCCGAAGGAGAAGGACAAAGCTCCACTCAAGTGGAGCCATCACCAATCCAAGGCCCACATGCTTCCGAAGAACAACATGAAGGCCCTCATCCTCAAGAACCTGACCAAGGACAAGATCACGCTCAAGACGGTGTGGACACATCAAGCGATGCCCAAGGTCAAGTTCTCTCCTCCGAGCAAGTTCAAGAACAAGAACAAGCCCAAGACGACGCTCAAGATGTTCAAGTGACCACTCCTTGTCTCACCCCCGAGGAGGAATTAGAGCGTCGTGCCGCCAAGGTTGCTTCCAAGCTCTCCACCAAGGATCATCTCATGACGAATGTGCTTGGAAGCTTAAGAAAGGGGGTAAGCACTCGTAGACAATTAGCAAATTATTGTGAGCATCACGCATTTGTCTCTTGTGTGGAACCCCACAAGGTCTATGAAGCGCTAGAAGATCCGGATTGGCTCAATGCCATGCATGAAGAACTCAACAACTTCGAGCGCAACAAAGTGTGGAGATTGGTGCCAAGACCAACCGGGAATCGCAATGTCATAGGAACCAAGTGGATATTTAAGAACAAGCAAGACGCCCATGGGATTATCATTCGCAACAAGGCTCATTTGGTAGCACAAGGCTACTCCCAAGTCTAGGGTATCGACTACGGTGAAACCTTTGCTCCCGTTGCTCGTCTTGAATCCATTCGCATGTTGATTGCATATGCTTCTCATCATAACTTTAAGTTACAACAAATGGATGTGAAAAGTGCTTTTCTTAATGGTCCTATTAATGAGTTGGTTTACGTCAAGCAACCCCCCGGGTTCGAGGATCCCTACTTTCCGGATCATGTGTATCAACTCAATAAGGCACTCTATGGCCTTAAACAAGCCCCACGTGCGTGGTATGACCACCTTACCGAGTTGTTACAAGACCGTGGTTTTGAAGTTGGGCTAATCGACCCCACTCTTTTTACTAAGAAGGTCAAAGGGGGGTTGTTTGTGTGCCAACTATACGTTGATGACATTATCTTTGGTTCTCCTAGCAAAACTTTCAATGAGGAATTTGCCGCTCTCGTGACCTCAAAGTTCGAGATGTCCTCCATGGGAGAGTTGAAGTTCTTTCTAGGGTTCGAAGTGAAGCAAAGAAGAGAAGGAACCTTCATCAATGAATCCAAATATACTCAAGACATGCTCAAGAGATTCAAGCTAAGTGACGTCAAGCCGGCTTCCACTCCAATGCCCACCAAGTGCCAACTTGACTTAGATCCAAATGGTAAAGTGGTGGATCAAAAGGTATATCGTTCCATGATTGGATCCTTGCTTTACCTTTGTGCATCTAGACCAAACATCATGTTGAGTGTGGGAATTTGTGCACGGTTTCAAGACGCACCTAAGGAAAGTCACTATGTGGCGGTCAAACGAATCTTTCAATATTTGGCTCATACCCCAAACTTTGGCTTATGGTACCCAAGAGGATCAAACTTCAAGCTTGTAGGGTACTCGGATTCCGATTGGGCGGGAGACAAAGTGGATAGGAAGTCCACTTCCGGAGGGTGCCAATTCCTTGGTTGCTCTTTGGTAAGTTGGTCTTCCAAAAAGCAAAGTTGTGTGTCTCTCTCGTGCACTGAGGCGGAGTATGTTGCCGCCGGTAGTTGTTGTGCACAACTCCTATGGATGAGGAAAACTTTAAAGGATTATGGTGTCACTTGTGACAAAGTGCCTCTTTGGTGTGACAATGAAAGTGCCATCAAGATCTCTCTCAAACCGGTGCAACACTTCAAGACGAAGCATATTGAGATTCGGTATCACTTCATCCGGGATCACATTAGGCAAGGAGATATCGAGCTCAACTATGTCAACACTCATGACAACCTTGCAGATATTTTCACGAAGCCCTAGGATGAAGCAAGATTTCCTGAGTTAAGGCATGAGCTAAATATCATTGATTCAAGCAATGTGGCTTGAAACCTTGCACACCCCACCACGCTCAATTTGCTGTCTAGTTTAGGTGTAGGCATGGACATAGGGGGAGTGTTGTTCTCTCAATGAACTCTCCCTCCCCCATTATGCATAAATTGATCAAGTCTTTCACTTTAGCCATTGTTGATGGTACTTGTGTTTCAAAGACGAGTTTTGGTCATGGGCCCAAGGTTAAAATCTTCGCGGCGCCATACCTCTTGACTCAAACATAGGTGGCTCGGCCGCCGCCCTCTTTTGAGGAGGTGTGTCTTGGTCGTTTGCTGGTGTGCTCTCTTTTCTTGCTGTTTTGTTTAAGCAAAAGCCATGTTGTTAGGTTTCCGTGGCGTGCTGGGTGGTACTACCGCTGGTGGTGCACGGTACTACCGCTCATAAGCGGTACTACCGCCCCCCAACATGGTACTACCGCTGAGGGACGGGACCAGGGGTTATATCGGGGCAGGGGAGGTTTCTTCTCCCCCATACCCATTCGCTTCGCCCCCTCTTTCCTCTTCCTCTCTCCAGCCTCAACTCGCCGCAGGAGGGCTCCGGCGGATCTCCGTCTCTGGGGCGTCCCTCTCCATTTCCTTTGGTGGAGTCGATCCCCACCTCGTTCTCTTGCCATGGATGCCGGTATTGCCCCCGTTCCTTCTCTCCTTTTGTCTCGTTTTCAGATCTTGTTTCTTAGGGGCAATGGTGGTTGCATCTCTAGATTTTTGGCTAAATCTAGGCTTGAGTTGGTTGGAGAAGGCAACTAGACTATCTCGATTAGAGTTTGGTAGGAATATTTTTGAATTTGGCAGGCTGGTAGTGCCGGATCTGACCACGGTAGTAGGAAACCGTTGCTTCTCCGCCTCGTGATGTAGGAAACCGCTGTTTCTCTGCCTCGAGAGCGGTACTACCGCTTGACCTCGAGCGGTACTACCGCTCTCTTTGGTACGTTACTACCGCTTGGGCAGTACTACCACGGGCATGTCATGGTACTACCGCTGCCTGCCAAATTCCATCATATTCCTGCTTTACCTTGATCCTTTTTGTTGTGTTTGTTGGCTTATGCTCGTTCTTTCTGGTTGTTTTGCGTGTTCTTGTGTTTGGCTCCAGGTGATGATCATTCTGAGCATCAAGCTCGCTGTATCAACCCCGGGCGTGCAACATCAAAATGCTACCGCACCTCTGAGCCAGCCGGTGGTTCCTCTAGCACCGAACCGCCTCCAGCAAGTGCATCTGCAAGTGTTCCTCCACCTCCTCAGCAATTGAAGAGATCCGCCAACAAGCCAAAGGGGAAGACTGTGACTGAGATGACCAACAAGGAGCTTTGGGAAAAGCGTCGCCGCAATCCCTATGAGGTGGACCAAGAACCCACTTTGGTCAACCGCCCGTTCTGGAACCGATTTCAGTTTGTCATCTATTTTGATGTGATCAAGGCCAAGAAGAATCTCTTTGTTGATGTTCGCTCCATTGACACTGATGCTATGGAGAAGGACCCAGAGTACTTTGGCGAAGCCCTTCAGATGTGCACTCAGCTGAACATTCTCAGGATCATGCAATTCAACAAGGATTTCGATGCAGATTTGGTGGCTCAATTCTTTGCCACCGTTCATGTTGGGACAGATGTCGATAGAACTCTGACATGGATGACCAATGGCAAGCTGCTTTCCATCAAGTGGAAGGCTTTCATGGAGTTACTTGATGTGGTGGATCACAGGCTTGAGACTCCAGTCGGTTTCTTCCCTCACCGCAATGATACGTCCACCCACAAGCGAGCCCTTTGGCCCTACTGCACTGTGAAAGTTCACCCAGTGACTAAGAAAAAAACTTATGAGCTGTCTCTATATCTGGACATTCTTCATCATATCTTCCATGAGACTCCCTTTCCTCGCATCGGGAATCTGGATATGGTCCACTCTTATCTCGTGGACATGCTTCTGTTCTGTCAGCATGAGAAGGACGCAAACACTGGAGAGAGCCTGGATATTTCTCATGTCATGTGGTCTGAACTTCTCTCTGCCGTGTCTGAGCGCAAGTGCCCGGTATATGGTCCATTCATCATGAGGCTCATTGAGAGGGCCTGGGCACAGATCTATCCCAAAGTGTTGCTAGAAACTGGAGACTTGGTTTCTCATGAGATCAAGCGTCTGAGGAAGAAGGACAATTGGGTCACCCCAGCACCTCAAACAGGGGGTCCGTCTGCTGCTGCTGCCGCCATGGGGACTGAGGGTGGGGCTGCCACTGATGATCACGAGGAGGACTTTGGGCCCTCTAGTACAGAACTGTCATGGGCACAGAAGCTTAAACGCAAGATGAAGAAGTTTTTCTGCATGGAGTCTCATGGTCAGTACATGACTCATGTGGCGGAGAAGCAGGCCAGGATGCGCCACAAGGAGCTCATGCGTCAGATCGGACTGACAGTTGCCAGTGGTTCTGAGGGTCAGATTACTGAAGAGGAGGAATGGATTCATCAACATTGCCCTTGGACCGACTCCGATGCCGAGCAGTTTTCGACCCACGATAAAGATGCAGACGATCACGCTGAGATGTGATGTTCGAGATCCTCATCTTCCCATCACCTGGAGTCGTAGCGTCACTCTTTGCCCTTTTTGATGTCTTGCTGCCAAAGGGGGAGAGAGTGTAGGGATTTGTGTTGTTGCCGTGCTTTGAGTTTGTGTGTGTCGTCTTGTGTTTTCTTGTGTGTTCTCTCGGTGTCTTTGTTTGGTTTGGTTTGGTGCCTGTGAGACCTAAGTTCTAGACATATGGTGTGAGACATATGCTCCCTATCGCTACCTTATTACTTATGTCTATTCAGTACTATAGTTTATTATGAGTTGCATGCTTGTCCTGTTTTATACTCTTCTCTCATATATCTTGTGCTTAGTATTGTTGGACTATAAAAAATAGGGGGAGTGTTGATCCGGATGTGTGTGTCTTGCTTTCCGAATGCTCCTCTAACTAGGTGCACACATTCTGGGGGAGCCCGTCTATATTTTGTAGTTCTTAGTTTTCTTACATTTATTTCTTTTCCTTGCGCAAATCCCTAGTTGTCATCAATCCAGCAAAAAGGGGGAGATTGTTACGGCATATCTCTCTCAAGGTAGTTTTGGTGATTGATGACAACATGTTTGCGGACTAATCATGTGCTTTGAATAGTTCACAGATTCACCCCTGGCACGAGACGTTTTCTTCCCTTCGGAGTGTCTTTCAAGACGGTGTAGCTCTTTTGTTTCTCTCTCGGTGGACTAGTTGCGCAGAGGGCACCGTTCTATCAAGAGGGGGTCCGCTGGGGTATTGCATGGGTGGAATCAACACGTACACATCAGCTTCTCACCCTCCGAGCTTTTCCATTCCATTGAAGAGATCTCTCCACTTCTCTTTGTCCTGTCTGGGTCCCAGCGGTAGTACCGCGCAACCCAGCCGTAGTACCGCTGAGGAGCCACAAGCGGCAGTACCGCTCCACAGCGGTAGTACCACCCGTGACTCCACAACAGTAGTACCGCTGGGGTGCCTGGCACCACCACCTCGTCCTCAGCCCCTTTGGAGAGATCCTCTCTCTCTCTCTCTTCTGTGTCCCAGCGGTAGTACCGCACTACCAGCGGTAGTACGGCCGAAGGGTCACAAGCAGTAGTTCCGCTCCATAGCGGTAGTACCGCCCGTGACCCCGCTGCCATAGTACCGCTGAGCTGTCTGGCTCCTACCGCCTCGACTCGAGGGCTCTTTTTCTCGTGTCGGGTTTTGTGGCACTAGTTGTGGTTGTAGAGGCGGTAGTACCGTTTCTGGAGCGGTAGTACCGCCCCTACCATCGCGGTAGTACCGCGTTGGGTCCTATTCCCTCCTTGTCTTCTCTGCGCGGCAGTGCCGCTGGCTGGTGCCGCAGTACCGCTGACCTAGCGGTAGTACCGCCCCCTCTTAGCGGTAGTACCGCCCTGTGCGGGGCTGGTTGCTGGGGGGCAATGGTTGGATTGTTGCCCCCACTATAAAAGGGGGTCCCCTTCTTCCCTTTGACCTACCTCTTCCCCCTCAAGCTCCATTAAATGCTCCAAGCTCCATTTTCGCCCAATCTATCTCTCTAGCCAATCAAACTTGTTGATTTGCTCGGGAGTGGTTGAGAAGGCCCCGATCTACACTTCCACCAAGGGATTTTCGATTCCCCCACTCATCCCTAGTGGATCTTGTTACTCTTGGGTGTATGAGCACCCTAGACGGTTGAGGTCACCATGGAGCCATAGTCCATTGTGGTGAAGCTTCATGGTTTTGTTGGGAGCCTCCGATTAAGCTGTGGAGATTGCCCCAACCTTGTTTGTAAAGGTTCGGTCGCCGCCTTCAAGGGCACCAATAGTGGAATCACGGCATCTTGCATTGTGTGAGGGCATGAGGAGAATACGGTGGCCCTAGTGGCTTCTTGGGGAGCATTGTGCCTCCACACCGCTCTAACGGAGACGTACTTCCCTTCAAAGGGAAGGAACTTTGGTAACACATCCTCGTCTTCACCGGATCCACTCTTGGTTATCTCTTACCCTTACTTGTGCAAGCTCTTTAGTGTTACTTCTCTTGCTTGCTTGTTGGTATTGCATCATATAGGTTGCTCACCTCGTTGCACATCCAGACAACCTACTTTGATGCAAAGTTTAATTTGATAAAGTTAAGTTAAAAATTGGTAGTTGCCTATTCACCCCCCCTCTAGTCAACCATATCGATCCTTTCAGTTGTTTTATCTGCAAAATGGTTACCCATAAAGTTGAGAATTTCCCTGTCAGAAGGAAAACCCACAGTTCTGCTAGATATGTTGGAAGTGCTGCTCCAGGATTAGCCTTCTACCACATAGACCCACCTGATGAAAATGCTCAGTATCATGGCTCCCTGAAGAATGTGGGGATTGTTCTGGTAGAAGCTGGTGAAGTGGCCAAGCAGGAACTTGCCACTGAGTTTGCAGACATTTACAAAACCAACTGGCCCTGGCCAATCAATGCCCTAGATCAGTGGACATTCTTGGTCAAATTCCCACCTGAAATAGATGTAGTTCAAGTTGCTGGATACCCCTATTTTGGTCTCAAAAAAGACGATGTTGTAGTCAATGTTGAAGTCTGGAAAG
This sequence comes from Triticum urartu, assembly GCF_003073215.2. NCBI lineage: Eukaryota > Viridiplantae > Streptophyta > Magnoliopsida > Poales > Poaceae > Triticum > Triticum urartu. The sequence goes on along the minus strand of NC_053025.1, from coordinate 180,446,351 downwards.
GCAGGATTGAGGCTGAAGAGGACCTCCAGGAAACTTGGATCAAGATCAGGAAATTGAACCGCCAAGTGGTGTGACTGGACTATGCTGGATCAAATCACTTCTACTCTGGGGGTCTTAATGGATGTGGATTGGCAGCATAATTTCAAGTCATTCTATGAAACTGTTAGGGTCAAAATCTTATGTAAAGATCCCTCCAAAATCCCTGCTGAAAGGCTTTTTGGAGTTGGGAACAAAATCTACAGGCTACTCATTGAGGTGGAGTCCTTAATCCCCACTGAAACTGGCACCTCCACCAACCTCTCTGCTGGTACATATGTCTCTGCAGCTGAAACTGGTACCAATCTTACTGAGATGCTGAATCCAACAGGAGCCCTAGATCTGAATTAGATAAAGGGCCTGCTGCCAATTCTGGGGCCCCTAACATCAGAGGACAGTCTTTTGGCCACAATCAGATGCTTGGAGAAACTACACCCACTTCAGTCCTCAAGACACACCTCCCTGATTCTCCATACACTCCTCAACTCAACATCCAGGAAAAGATCTTGAATTATGTGCTTGATGAAACTGATGGATTCAACCTCCTCAAGGAAATGGAGCTCCTGGAAGATGATGATCTGATGGAATTAGAAGGTTCTGTAGATCTACAAGAGGATCAAGAGGCACTTGTTCAAACAACTGAACTCCCAGACAATTTGGACTCAAAATACAACTCTGACTTCCTTGCCCTTCCTAAGGAGAAGCACCTTCCCAAATGGGGTCCTGTTCAAGCCACCAGAACTAGTGCCAGGGTAGCTGGTGACAAGAGAACCATTATTGAAAAGGCTCAACAGCTCAAAGAGGTTCAAAACCTGGAAGTGCAAAAAACCCAGGGTATGAAACACACTTCCTTCTCCAACTTTAATGATCCTTACTTCAATGCCATTGCTGCTAAGATTGGTGTAGATGTTACTTCTCTTAATGATGGCATTGAATGCTCTTCCTTTATTTACCCTCACCAAAACAGATCTGAAGGCTCTGTTTGTGAGAATTTTTCTCTACATGGTAGTTCTAGTTTAGACTGCGTTGACCCCCCTACTGAGCCAAGTGAGGGTCTCTGGTCTCTTATTTGTAGACAAAAACGGGGCAAGCACCCTAGGAACAACATTTCTCCATGAATGCTCTGTTCTGGAATATTAGAGGTATTGCTGCTCATGGTAGGAAATCCCTTATTATTGACACCATTAACAAAACCCATGCTACCATCCTTGGGTTCCAGGAAACTAAGAAAGATGATTTTTCCTCTTCTTTTCTTAAATCTCTCATTAGCAACAGAGATTTTGACTGGCATGTTCTTCCATCCAAAGGATCTGCTGGACGCATCCTGATGGGAATAGATTTAAGCATTTTTTAGGCTTTTGCTTAGTCACACCTAGACTTTTCTGTTAGTTGTTTAGTTAATTTGAAAACTACTGGTCAAACCTTTAGGATTATCACTGTTTATGGCTCTCCTTATGAGGAAGGAAAAGAAGCTTTTATTTCTGAACTTCATACCTTATTTCTAGATACTCACATTCCCACCTTGATTGGAGAGGATTTTAATTTAGTTAGGAATGCTGCAGATAAAAGCAATGGTTCCATTAATCATAAACGGAGTGACTGCTTCAATGCCTGGATTGAGATCTGGAGCGTGCTTGAAATTAAACTTTCTTCTAGGAAATTTACCTGGGCCAATAATCAAGTAGAGTTGATTATGTCCACCATTGACAGAATTTTCTGTGACACGGAATTAGATAGTTTCTTTCCCCTTTCTAGTTGTAGAGCTCTTCCCAGATGTGGTAGTGACCACACTCCTTTGCTCTGGGACTCTGGTCTTAACCAAACTCCAAAGAGCAATAGTTTTAAATTTGAAAAGTGGTGGTTACTTAGAGAAGATTTTACTGAGCTAGTCAGGAAAATCTGGAATGAGCCTACTGGGAGCATCTGCCCCCTAGAAAATTGGCAGATCAAAATCAGGAGATTTAGAAGAACTACCAAAGGGTGGAACTCCAATGAGGAAGCTAATCTTAGAAGATACAAAAGGCTTCTCCTCCTTGAGTTTGATTCTCTAGATATTAAGGCAGAAACCACTGACCTCTTTGAGGCTGAGACTAATAGATTAAACTTTGTCCATGGAGAGCTCAAGAAAATTTGGCTTCAAGAAGAAATCAAAGCCAAACAAAGGTCTAGAGATAGGAACATTAAGGAGGGTGATAGAAATACTGCTTACTTCCATGCAGTAGCTAACCAGAGGAGGAGGAAAACCCTCATTCACTCCCTTGATGGCCCTAATGGCCTTGTTACTGAGGTAGATGAGATGCTGAAAGTGGCTAGTGACTTCTACAAAGACCTGTTTAAGAAAGAAAACCCTTCTGGGTTCTCTCTACAAAACAATTTTTTCTCTGCTTCTGAAAAAGTATCTCCTGCTGAAAATGAGCTACTAGAAGCCCCTTTTTCAGAGACAGAGGTGAAGGAAGCCATTTTTAGCTCTTATCCTGATGGGGCTCCTGGTCCTGATGGGATTCCCTTCTTGTTTTACCAACATTTTTGGGACTTGGTGAAAAATAATCTCTTAGATCTTTTCCAAGCCTTTCATAGAGGAGAGTTGGACATATATAGGCTCAACTTTGCTATGCTCTCTCTTATTCCTAAAGAGCCTGAGGCCACCTCTATGAAGAAATTCAGGCCTATCAGCCTGATTAACTGTAGTTTTAAGATTTTCTCTAAAGTCCTCACCACTAGGCTCTCTAAAGTCCTGGAGAGGTTGATTGCTAGCAATCAATCTGCATTTCTGAAAGGGAGATACATTTTAGAGAGTGTTGTTACTTGTCATGAAGTTCTTCATTCAGTCCACTCAGGAGGTGATAAAGGACTTGTCCTTAAATTGGATTATGAGAAAGACTTCGATAAAGTTGACCTTGATTTCCTTATGAGACTCCTGGAGCTTAGAGGTTTTGGGGGTAACTGGACTAGTTGGATCCAGCAACTTACTCATGGGGGGTCTGTTGGGGTCAAGTTAAATAACTGTGAAAGTGACTTTTTTCCTTGCTGGTAAAGGCCTTTGGCAAGGTGACCCCATCTCCCCGCTTTTGTTTAATTTAGTAGTGGACGTTCTTACTAAAATGCTGAGCAAAGCTGCTGATCATAGTCTGATTGCAGGGCTCTGTCCTGAGGTCTGCCCTGGTGGCATCATCTGCCTTCAATATGCAGATGATACCATCCTTTTCTTAGACAATGACTCCACACATGCTAGCAATCTGAAAACTGTTCTAACCTATTTTGAACAAGTCTCAGGCATGAGAATCAACTACTCTAAAAGTGAACTCATCCCTATCAACATGGATGATCAGGAGTTAGCTGACTTCCTCTCTATTCTAGTCTGTAATAAAGGCAACTTCCCCATTAAGTACCTAGGTATCCCTCTCCACTATGATAAACTGAGGAGAGAGGATATCCAACCCCTTCTGGATAAAATCATTAAAAGGATTGCTGTGTGGAGGGGCAAACTTCTCTCTTACAGAGGTAGATTGATCCTCATACAAGCTTGTTTGGCTAGCATTCCAGTGTATCTCCTCTCCTTCTTCAAGTTCCCTAAATGGGCAGTGAACCTCATCAATTCTCAGATGTCTCATTGCTTGTGGAATGATTTTGAGGGAAATAGGAAGCTACACCTTGCTAATTGGGCCCTAGTCTCTATGAAAAAAGATTTTGGAGGCCAATGCATACCTAACCTCCAAGAAATTAACATCTGTCTTCTAGGGTCTTGGATTAAAAGATTCTATGAGGAAGACTTGAAACCCTGGAAGCTTCTTATTGCCCATAAATACCTAGGAAATAAACCTAATATTTTTGTCCCTTCCTCCAACCCTAAGACCTCTAGATTCTGGAAAGGATTAAAATCTACTATGCATGATGTGAAATTTGGCTATAGATGGAACATAGGGGATGGGAGCAGAACCAGGTTCTGGGAAGATACTTGGTTTGGCACATCCCCCTAGCAGCCCAATTTTGGCCTATTTACTCTGTCTACAATGAGCTTAACAAAAGTGTCAATGAAGTTTGGGACGGTCAATGCCCAAAACTCTCTTTTAGAAGGAACTTTAGTGATAGTCTCATGGAACAATGGTTCCAGTTGGAGGAAATTGCCAAAAGCATTACCTTTACTGCCGAGCCGGATGCCCTGATTTGGCAGCTGGACAATAAGGGGAAGTATTCCTCCAGCTCCCTCTATCATGTTATCAACTTTAGATGGGTTCAGCCCGTGTTTATCCCTGCTATCTGGAAATTGAGAGTTCCCCCTAAAATTCATGTATTTCTCTGGCTTCTCTCCAAAAACAAATTGATGACTAGGGATAACCTTAGGAAGAGACACATCATCAAACCCCTTGATTGTGTTTACTGCTTGGAACAAGAGTCTTGTTCTCACCTATTTTTTCAATGTATAGTTGCTAAACATCTCTAGGCCCACATTGAGGAATATTTCTCTAGTCAGATTGGCTCATCCTTCGAATCTGTCGCCAGATTCTGGATTGCTACCAAAAAGTGCTCAGTTTTAAATACTGTTAGCTCAGCTGTCCTTTGGTGCCTCTGGAAATATAGAAATGCTATGATTTTCAGTAACACCTCCTGCATTTCCATTCCGCAGGTCTTGAGGTTGATCAGGAACATGGTGAGGAACTGGGCGATTCTCTCCTCCGGATCGGACAAGGACAAGTTGATGAGCTTCGTGGAAACCCTAACAAGATCCCTCCAGAAACCATTGGTGATCACTTGTGGCTGAATAAGGCTCAACCTGCTCTGGTGCTGGACCCGTGGGCTCGTCTCAAGATCTCTGATGAAGATGATGGGCACCTGGCGCCGAAAAAGAGGGACATCCACCATGCTACACCTTCCAGCCCGGTGTCTCTGCTTGCTTACTGGTCGCCGTAGGCTGACACGGCCCCTCGGCTGAAGACCATGAAGGCTTCGCTGGACCCTCCTTGTGTCATTTGAGTGCTCTATCCGCTCTGCCTTTGGCACCACTCGGGTGATTTGTGTTATTCATAGAACTTGTTCATCCACCCCCCTAGTTTGTAGCTTTTCTACCTTTGCTTTCAAACTGCTCTTTGAACTGCTGTATCAGAATATGTTGTGGTTTCATTCTCAGCAATGGAACCAGGGAGATGCTCCCTATTTTTCTAAAAAAATATTTTATATGTTATTATATATTATTTTTATTGTCATCATATATTTAACAGATACTTACATATGTAAGAAAACAATATCCCACATCTTATTAACTTATAAAAATAATTTCTTAACAAATAAAATCCTGGATTGTTTTGGCACGAAAATCCTAGTGATTGTGTACAAAAGCTTGGTAAGATTTAAGGATGAATGTAATAATATCACTTATTATTTAAATATATTTATAACAAAATGCTCAGCCCCTTTTTATTTTTTGATAACATTGCTGGCCGAACCCAACATTATAACTAGAATCAGCCCAGCAAAATCGTGTATTGCGAGAAAGTGCAAATGGCCTGTAATTTTTTAGGAAATAAAATAAATGGGTCGCATGGACGCTACATTATTTGTTCACCCAGCCCAGCTAATGGCTGTAATTCAAAAAAATAAGATCAAATTGACTGTAAATTCTACCGCGCAAAAAAAGACTGTAAATTCTGAAAAAAAATGGGTTGGATACGTGCCACATTTTTGGAGGCTGAAATGTGGGCCAATAGGTCGAAGCCAACGCAAGTCGTTTTTCAATTTAGTCAACAAATGATTTTGACATGTTAGCCGTTGGATTTACATCCAACGACTGGCATCCATCTTCAATCTCTCGTCTTCTTCCTCCAGCGCCGCTGGGACCACCTCCCGCCTCCTACTGCTAGCAGCTCTGCTTAGCACGCTTCGCTATAAAGAGCTACTCCATCGTTGGCCAGGCATCCCTCCACCCCTCCACACCTCCTATTCTTCTCCACCGACTGCCGAACCACACCGCACTAGAACCAGTTTACCCTCGTACACCTCTCCATCTGCGACTCTACTCCCGCGTCTTCCCATCTCCGGCTCGTTGCTGTCCGGGGTCTCACCGTCGTCCACCACCTTGGATGCGCTCAGCGTGGCGTGGTCAACATGGTCAACGAACGACACCACCGGAAGTAGATTGTGCGTGGAGAGGCTGACAGCTGGGTCCACGGCCGCACACAAGGAAATGCTTCCTTATTACACACAAAATAATGATTCGTCCACCTGACATCTGGGACCCACCGGAAGGGCCTCTGTATTTCACGAAAATAACGTGCCCCCGCTGACATGTCGGACCCACCAGCTATCTTCGCACACAAGGAAGTGCCTCCTTATTACGCACAAAAAAATGAATATTCCCCCTGCCAGCTGGAACCCAGCATAGTGGGAGGCTGACTTGTGGGCCTACCAAGTTGACGGGGACAGAGGGCTTTGCCAACTTAGTCAATATGAACGATTCTAGCTCCTGTTATCATACGATGTTCATCCAACGGCCGTAGTGCTTCTTCAACCTCTGGTCTTCTTGCTCCAGCCGCCCAAACCAGCGTCAGTCATGCCGCGTGCTCCTGCCTCTCGTGGCCGGCTGTGATGCCGCGGAGGCCTCACCTCCCCCTACTACTCCCACCGTTGGCCAGGACATCCCTCTACTCACCCACACCCCCTGTTATTCTGTGGCGACAGCAGCCTCACACCGCAGCCGAACCAGTGAACCCTCGTACTCCTCTTTGCGTGGGCATCCACTGCTGCGTCTTCCCCGGCTCCGAGTCGTCCCCTTCCTAGTCCTCGCCGTCGTCCACCGCCGTGGTGCTCTCGGCGCGGCATGGTCAACGTGGTGAAGGAACGACTTCCATCAGATGTGGACTGTACGTGGAGAGGCTGACAGCTGGATCCACGGCCGCAGCAAGGAAGTGCCTCCTTATTACGTGCAAAATAATGATTCCTCCACCTGACAGCGGGGACCCACCGGACGGGCCACCGTATTTTGCAAAAAAAAACGTTTCCCCCTGACTGCTGGGACCCACCAGCTACATCTTCGCACGCAAGGAAGTGCGTCCGGGCAAAAAAAAGATTCGCCCCCTGACTGCTGGGACCCACCAGCTACATCTTCGCATGCAAGGAAGTGCGTTCGGGCAAAAAAAACGATTCGCCCCCCTGACTGCTAGGACCCACCAGCTACATCTTCGCACGCAAGGAAGTGCCTGACAGTCGGGACCCACCTGGTCAAAGCGTACGTAGCATTGTCATTCTGGTCGCAAACGTGTGTGTACATATATACTGGTGGACGTAGAGGCGCGCACATGTCGTAGTAGAGGCGCGTACGTGTCATAGTAGAGGCGCGCACGTAGCATGTACATGTACGTACAACGGCCAGGGTGCAAGAAAGAAAATACGGCCACGTATGTGTACATACGAGCGGGGTCTCGAACGCCTACTCGCGCATACGTACGGGCAGGGCTCGTGTACATGGCTGGGTTGTATTGGAGAAACAGCGTCGTCGTTGTGTTCATGGGGAGGCAACGGAATGCGTCGTGTTCATCGGGAGGCAACGAAACACGTGGGAGCCAACCGGCTGGGTCGGAACGGAATGCGTGGTCGTGTTCATCGAGAGGGCTTGGACGGAACAGGCGATGGAAACGAGGCCTGGCATACCGCACAACGAAGGAAACGAATCTCCTATGTTCGGAACGTGGTCCTGTTGATCGGGAGGGGTCTGGCGTACCGCAAAACGGAGGAAACGGACCTCCTATGGTCGAAACAGGGGTCCTATTGATCGGGAGGGGTGTGGCGTACCGCAAAACGGAGGAAACGAACCTCCTACGGTCGAAACGGGGGTCCTGTTGATTGGGAGGGGTGTGGTGTACCGCAAAACGGATGAAAAGGACCTCCTACGGTCGAAACGGGGGTCATGTTCATCGGGAGGGGTGTGGCGTACCGCAAAACGGGACTCCACGGGATACTGTTCATCTCCACCGTCGACCTCCTCCAGCCTCCACGGGCTCCTGTTCATCCAGCCCTCCACCACACCACGGGGTCCTGTTCATCCAGAGGCAACGCCATCGCTCACTGTTCATCCAACCCCCCCCCCCACAACGCTCACTGTTCATCCCAGAGGCAGCATCGATCGGCTTCGGTTAGCAGCAGTAGCGAAGGAATCGCTCGATCGGGTTCAGTTAACAGCCATCGATCGATCGCTCGGGTTCAGTAACGCATAGCCTGCAGTGCAATCGCTCGGGTTCAGTTAGAGCCCAACACCTCGCTCGGGTTCAGTTAGAGCCAACGCCTCGCACACACGCGCGTACGTGTACGAGAGAAACGCGCATCGCTCGGCCCCCGACCTCCCACCGTAACCAGGAACTCCCCAAAATTTTCCTCGCCCTCGCTTCTACCACGGTTTTTTCGTCATGGACGGCCCAAAGAATGTCATGCAGCTGTGTCTCTGGCCCGCCCAGGACGAAAAGCCCATTTTTTGTCATGATTTTTTGTCATAGAAGTAGGAGCCCACCACATCTATGATGATACCAGGTTTTGTCACAATTATCGTCATAGAAGTGTCATATGTATGACAGAAAAAAAATTCGTTCGGCCCAAAAATTTCGCGGATGTGTCTTTTTTTGTAGTGATGTAATTCAAATTTGAATTATTGACATAAATGCATTGTAAAATCAGTTAATGCATAAAAATGTCCAAATGAACCCCGAAAAATCACAAAAAATGACACAACACTCCTGTTGTTCTATGTTGACACGAGAAAAATTTTGGAAGCAATAAGAGGCAATGGATTTCGTTTCGTCCCCAAAGGTGGGACGTTCCCTACCGAAACCATCATTCTTCTTGTGAGAAGCTCTAGCTTGTGAGAAGCATATGCCCAAACCTACCCCAAATGGGCAAAAAAAATTACCATAGCATGTTGATGCCGCTCCATGATAGCATGCCAAGTTTCATGAATTTCAGATGAGTTTTGGATTTACTAGAATTTAAAAACCAGGTATCTCAATGTTTGCGGCTGAGTGACGGTGGCAGGGTGTTTGACATTCATTCCCGTTTCTTGCATGGGACCTAAGCATGCACCCAAGGACACATGTTTTATTTTTCAACCAATTTATATGCACTGGAGCATGTGCATGTAGTTAAAATTTGAATAATGCACATAAATGCATTGAAAAGTCACTTAATGCGTAAAGATGTCCAAATGAACCTCGAAAAATCACAAAAAATAACACAACACTCCTGTTGTTCTATGTTGACACGAGAAAAAATTTGAAAGCAATAAGAGGCAATGGATATTGTTTCGTCCCCAAAGGTGGGGCGTTCCCTACCGAAACCAGCATTCTTGTTGTGAGAAGCTCTGGTTTATGAGAAGCATATACCCAAACCTGCCCCAAATGGGACAAAAAATTTACCATGGCATTTTGATGCCGCTCCATGATAGCATGCCAAGTTTCCTGAATTTCAGACGACTTTTGGATTTACTAGAATTTAAAAACCAGGTATCTCAATGTTTGCGATCGAGTGACGGTGGCAGGGTGTTTGACATTCATTCCCATTTCTTGCATGGGACCTAAGCATGCACCCAAGGACACAAATTTGATTTTTTTAACCAATTTATATGCACTGGAGCATGTGCATGTAGTTCAAATTTGAATTATGCACACAAATGCATTGAAAACTCACTTAATGCATAAAAATGTCCAAATGAACCCCGGAAAAATCACAAAAAATAACACAACACTCCTGTTGTTCTATGTTGACACGAGAAATTTTTTGAAAGCAATAAGAGGCAATGGATATTGTTTCGTCCCCAAAGGTGGGGCGTTCCCTATCGAAACCATCATGCTTGTTGTGGGAAGCTCTAGTTTGTGAGAAGCATATTCCCAAACCTACCCCAAATGGGACAAAAAAATTATCACGACATGTTGATGCCGCTCCATGATAGCAAGCCAAGTTTTATGAATTTTAGACGAGTTTTGGATTTACTAGAATTTAAAAACCAGGTATCTCAATGTTTGCGGCCGAGTGACGGTGGCAGGGTGTTTGACATTCATTCCAATTTCTTGCATGGGGCCTAAGCATGCACCCATGGACAAAAGATTTGATTTTTCAACCAATTTATATGCACTGGAGCATGTGCATGTAGTTCAAATTTGAATTATGCACATAAATGCATTGAAAACTCAGTTAATGCATAAAAATGTCCAAACGAACCCTGAATAATTCCAATTCTTTTATGACACACATATAGTTCATGTTCACTGCAGATAAAAGGTCTAGCAATTCAAACACCGTCCATGGCCGCTGTGACCGCATTATGTAATTCAAATCGAGATGAAAAATCAAGTAGATCCCACACAGTTTATTATAACCAACCATGTGAGATGCAATACAAAAAATCTTGGTGCGACGGCTACAGTCCACAGCCCGCTCTGAATAAGGGACAGTGTCTGATGACACTTTGCGCGCTAGTTTTTTCGCTGAAGCGATTCCAAATTTTCGGCTTCCGCGGAAATATCTACCTTCCCGCCCCCTCCCCCTTACTAAAAGCCACATTTCCCCTATTTCTGCCTTCCTTTCCAAGTTAAATCCTTCACTCCTTGCTTGCAGCACCGCCTCCTCGCCAGCGACCCTCCTTCACGCTGCTCCGCCTCGCCTATCCAGGCAGGTAATCCAGACCCGACCCCCATCCTCCTCCTCCTTCCACATCCAACATGCCCTGACCGCTGGCGCGTGCGTGAAACCTTCCACCCAAATCACCGACCCCTCCACCAAATAAGCGTCGGCCTAAGCCATGGTGCACGCAGTACAGCCAGGATCTCAAGGAGCATTTGGCAGCGGAGAAGCAAATCGTGGCCGCACACGCGGATGAGGTCGCGATGGCTGCCATTCGTGCCGACCCCCAGATCTTGGAGGAGCACCTTGCCGTCGAGGCCACCGTTGACGACTTGCGCGCCGACTCCGCGACGCGGTTGGCTGCTTTAAATGATTGTTCGTGGCGTTTTCTCGATGCCACCATCGGTGCCTTCAACGAAGACTACAAGGTGTTTTCTCTGCATGCATGTGCTTACCTCATCTCAAGAGTGAGCAGGTTGGTGCCCAGCACGGCTCAGGCAACTCATCGCTACAATGAGGGCACCCACGATGTGGAGGCCTCGCCCTCTTCCATGTCGAAGGAGCCAATCGTCATCGATATCTCCGATAATGACGAGTAGCTTGTCTTATTAGCTCACTATAAGGACCCATGTTCAGTTTGCTAGCTACTGCCTTTCCTTAACAAATTCTAGTGAATTGTGATATATAGTTTTACCATCCAATCTTCTGCTATAGTGTATATGTTCTATATGTCATGCAATGTGGTGTTCAGTTAACTGCTTGGTTCAATTCTGCAAACGTGATGTTCAATTCCTCAGGGTGCAATATTTCCAAGTTGTTAAGCATGCTTGGTTTGGTTAACTATCTGATCTTCTATTACGAGTATGTTATATTGTGCAATGTGGTGCTCAGTTAACATTTGGTTCATTTGTTGTGGTGTTTAGTTAACAGCTTGGTTCAATTCTGCAATGCGATGTTCAATTGTTGTGGCTGCATTCTATTGTATACCATGTGAGAAATAAATCGAATTTGGTTGCACTTAATACATGAGAAACATATACAAGTGCTATATTTCCTAGTTTTTTATCATGCCTGGTTTGGATAAATGGGTTTTCCATGTGGCTTGAATTAATCTGATGAATTTGCAATGTGCTTATTTTTCATCAACATATTTTACTGATAGCATGCGAACCCTTACTTAACCTGATGACTAACTACCTTATATGTGTTGCCGGGAACCAATGGGAAGCATTGAGGTTTACAAGATGGTACTAACTATTATGCCTTGCCTTTTTTTTATTCCTTTGCCCCATTTCCAATATAGAGACGATATTTATGCACATCCTTGTTTTCAGGGTTCATTGATGATTACCTCTCAACCCACCTCTATGGTCAGGAGGCGAGGAAAGTTTTCATACAACACCCACGGTTCAATATTGAAGTGTTCCTGAAGAGGTCGAAGGATGGACGGTCAATCATCCACAGGCATAGGCCTATAGTTGCAAAGACCTTCAACATGAACGAAGGCTCAATATTCGCCTTCCGCTTCAGCAGTTTTCTAGATGAGATGCATCTCTCTATGTACCATCTATGATGCTAATTTCGAAAGGTTCTAGATGTTGCATGTGAAACTTGCTGCTGGTGCAGTTGTCTAATGGGGTAGCTGAGTGCTGAAGCTATATCATGTTGTACTCCGATGTATTTCAATTATGAAATCCTGCTTCCTTAATATGGGAATGAAATATATTATGTGCTTAATATGAATGTCAATTAGAATAGTAAATGGATTATTAATAATAGGCCAATTAGCCCACTAATTGGCCAATTAGCTTGCTAATTGGGTTTTCCTATTGCAAACGGTTAATGAGAAAACACCGTGGGCGATGACTTCAGGCAACGCACACAGTTTCTAGGAATAAACCGTGTTGGATCAATGAACAATCACACACGACATTCTCTTGAAAACTGTTCACGGTACGCCACCTTGCGCAAACGTTTCCCTTGGAGTGACTATGTGGGATGTATATACGAACGGAAAAGTTTATTTTGAAAATTAGAGATGGCACATGAAAATTTGCTTACAACGGAAAAAGAATACCACATATAGGTAGATATAGTGGAATCATGTGGCAAAACTAGTTTAAAGGATTTTGGATGGACATGTAGAAGTCATACTTAGTGCAAAATGAAGGCTAGCAAAAGATTGGGAAGCGACCAACCAAGAAATGAATAATCTCATAAGCAAGCATTAAGCATAATTAACACCGAATAATGCACCACAAGTAGGATATAATTTTCATTGCATGATTATTGAATTTTGTGCATGCATAGGGAATCACAAACCTTAACACTAATATTCCTACTAAAGCATAATTACTCATCAACATAACTCACATATCGTATCTCAAAACTATTACTAAGAATCAAGCTTATTTTGTCCAATGATCTTCATGACATTTTCTTTACTTTATCCTTCTTGGATATCTATCACTTTGGGACTAACTTTCATGTGTTGCTTTTCATAAGCTCAACCAAATATAAGTGAAGATCATGAGCATAACAATTTTTCTTTCTCTCAAAATAATTTAAGTAAAGCAAGAGAGAATTTCTTCAAAATTTTACTAACTCTCAAACAAATCTAAGTGAAGAAAGAGAGCATTTCTTCAAACATAACAAAGCACACCGTGCTCAAAAAGATATAAGTGAAGCACTAGAGCAAGTCCTAGCTCATAAAAGATTTAAGTGAAGCATAGAGAGCAATTCTAATAAGTCATGACATAATTTTGGATCTCTCAAATAGGTATGTACAGCAAGGATTGATAACTTAAAATACAAAATAAAACAAGCAAAGACACATATCATACAAGACGCTCCAAGCAAAACACATATCATGTGACGAATAAAAATATAGTCTCGAGTAAAATACCGATAGTTGCTACAAGAAAGCGGGGATGCCACTCGGGGGCATCCCCAAGCTTATTTGGTTGCTCATTCTTGGATAATAGCTTGGGATGTCGGGGCATCCCCAAGCTTACGCTCTTTACATCCTTCCTTCATCCATCGTAAGATAACCCAAAACTTGAAAACTTCAATCACACAAAACTCAACAAAGCCTTCGTGAGATCCGTTAGTATAAAAATAATAAACCACTACTATAAGTGTTGTATCAAACCAATTCATATTTTGTTTTTGTATTATATCTACTGTATTCCAACTTTTCTATGGCAAAAACTCATCAAAGAAAACCATAGAGCCATCAAAAATAAGCACACAACACCAAGAAAACAGAATCTGTCAAAACAGAATAGTCTGTAGAAATCTGACTATTTCGAATACTTATGTAAATCCAAAAACTCTGAATAATTAGGAAGACCTGAGAAATTTTTATATTGATCTACTGCAAGTGGAATGGGTATTTTATCGCTCTCTGGTAAAAGATGAAAATTAATTTCATGAGCGCAAACTTTCTGTTTTTTTCAGCAAGATCAAACAACTATTGCCTAAGAAGATCCTAAAGGCTTTACTTGGCACAAACACTAATTAAAACATAAAAAAACACAATTATAACAGTAGCATAATTTTCTAACACTCAACAATAGGAAGCAAAAGGCAAAAATAAATTTTATTCATTGGGTTGCCTCCCAACAAGCGCTAAAGTTTTACGCCCTTAGCTAGGCATAAAGCAAGGATCTAAGTTTTGTCATCTTTGGTTCGAGATCCATAAGATGCCCTCATGATTGATTCATAAGGTGGCTTAATTCTATTTCTAGGAAAGTGTTCCATACCTTTCCTCAAAGAAAATTGGAACTTAATATTGCCTTCTTTCATATCAATCACGACACCAATAGTGCGTAAAAACGGCCTACCAAGAATAATTGGACAAGATGGATTGCAATCAATATCAAGAACAATAAAATCTATGGGCACATAATTCCTATTTAAAAGAATAAGAACATCATTAATTCTTCCCATAGGATTTTTAATAGTAGAATCCTCCAAGTGCAAATTCAAGAAACATTCTTCAAGATTGGTAAGACCAAGCACATCACATAAAGATTTTGGAACTGTGGAAACACTAGTACCAAGTCACACAAAGCAAAACAGTCATAATTTTTAATCATGATTTTGATAGTAGGTTCACATTCATCATACAATTTTCTAGCTATTGAAACTTCTAATTCCAATTTTTCTTCAAGAGCTTTCATCATAACATCAACAATATGTTTAGTAAAAGCTTTATTTTGTTCATAAGCATGGGGTGAATTTATCATGGATTGCAACAAAGAAATACAATCAATCAAAGAACAACTATCATAATTAAAGTCTTTGTAATCCAAAATAGTGGGTGCATCACTAGCTAAAGTTTTGACCTCTCCAAACCCACTTTCATCAATTTTCTCAACAAGATTTTCACCCTCTGAAATATTGGGACGCCTTCTACCTAAAGTTGACCCTTCTCCAGTCCTGTTTTCATCATTCTTAACTTTACTAATCAATAGAAGAAACACCAATCATTTTCAGATCTTCATCATCTTTGCAAGAATAATCACTAGAAAAAAAGTTTTTTAAAAAATTCTCTTTTAGCTCTAAGCATAGCAGTTCTTTTCTTACTTTCATCGATAGAAACATAAAGAGATTTAATTGATTCATGTACTTTAGGCACAAAATTTTTCATCTTGAGATTTTCCACATCATGAGCAATTATATCAGCACTTCTAGACAAATCATCAATCTTATTCAACTTTTCTTCTATTGAAGTGTTGAAAAAAATTTGTGTGTTGATAAATTCTTTAATATTGTTCTCAAGATAAGAGGTGTTCCTATTATTATGATAAGATTGATTTCCATAGGAATACCATAATTGTTAGTGGGATTACTAGGAAAAGGCCTAGGATTAAAATTACCTCTATAAGCATTGTTGTTGAAATTATTTCTAGAGATAAAATTCACATCAATAGCATCACTATTTTTCTCAATCAAAGTAGACAAAGGCATATCATTAAGATCAATAGGAGCACTTCTACTAGCAACTAATTTCACAAGATCATCAACTTTATCACTCAAAGAAGAAATTTCTTCAACCGAATTAACTTTCTTACTAGTAGGAGCTCTTTTGGTATGCCATTGAGAATAATTTTCCATAATATTATCAAGCAATTTGGTGGCTTCACCCAAAGTAATTTCCATAAAAGTACCACCCGCGGCGGAATCTAAAAGATTATGAGAAACAAAATTCAATCCCGCATAAAAAATTTGTATGATCATCCAAAGATTTAACCCATGAGTTGGGCAATTCCTTAGCATCATTTTCATCCTTTCCCAAGATTGTGCAACATGCTCATGTTCAAGTTGCTTGAAATTCATGATCTGGGTTCTAAGGGAAATATTTTTTTGTGGGAGGAAAATCCTTAGTGATAAAAGCATCTTTGCACTTGTTCCAAGAATCGGTACTATTACGAGGCAAAGAAGATAACCAAATTTTTGCAGAATCACGCAAAAGAGAACGGAATTAATTTCATCTTGACCACATCATTGTCCACATCTTTTTTCTTTTGAATATCGCATAATTCCACGAAGCTATTAATATGGGACGCGACATCCTCATTAGGACTACCGGAAAATTGGTCTTTCATAACAAGAGTCAGCAAAGCAGTATTAATATCACAAGTCTCCGCACTAGTGCTGGGAGGAGCAAGAGGAGTGCCAATAAAATCATTGTTGTTGGTATTTGAGAAATCACATAACTTGGTGTTCTCTTGAGTCATGATGACCACACAACAAGATTGCACTCAAAAACAGATCCGGCAAGAAAACGGCGAACGGAGCAAGAGAGGCGAATAAAAAGGCAAATTTTTATGAAGTGGGGGAGAGGAAAATGAGAGGCAAATAGAAAATAATGTAAATTGCAAGGAGATGAGATTTGTGATTAGGAACCTGGTTATGATGAAGATCCTCCCCGGCAACGGCGCTAGAAATTCTTCTTGATGGCAGCTAGAACTACGTCAGTATTTCCCAGAGAGGGAGGGATGATGTAGCACAGCGACGGTAGAGTATTTCCCTCAGTTATGAAACCAAGGTATCGAACCAGTAGGAGAACCAAGCAACACAACGTAAATAGCCCCTGCACACAAATAACAACACCTCGCAACCCGACGAGTTAAAGGGGTTGTCAATCCCTTTCGGGTAACGGCGCCACAAATTGGCGTGTGACGGGGAAAAGTTGTAAATATTGATAGATCGAATGCCAAATAAAATAAATTGCAGCAAGATATTTTTGGATTTTTAGTTTAATAGATCTGAAAATAAAAGCAAGGAAAAAGTAGATCGCAAAGGCAAATATATGAGAAATAAGACCCGGGGGTCGTAGGTTTCATTAGTGGCTTCTCTCAAGAAAAATAGCAAATGGTGGGTAAACAAATTACTGTTGGGCAATTGATAGAACATCAAATAATTATGATGATATCCAGGCAATGATCATTACATAGGCATCACGTCCAAGATAAGTACACCGACTTCTGTCTGCATCTACTACTATTACTCCACACATCGACCGCTATCCAGCATGCATCTAGTGTATTAAGTTCATGGAAAAACGGAGTAATGCAATAAGAATGATAACATGATGTAGACAAGATCTGTTTATCTATATGGCGGTAGATATAGATCTCGTCTTTTTATCCTTAGTAGCAATGATACATACATGACGGTTCCCTTTCTGTCACTGGGATCAAGCACCGTAAGATCGAACCTACTACCGGGCACCTCTTCCCATTGCAAGATAAATAGATCGAGTTGGCCATACAAAACCCAAATATCGGAGAAGAAATACAAGGCTATAAGAGATCACGCATAAAAGAGATCAAAGAAACTCAAATACTTTCATGGATATAAAAACATAGATCTGATCATAAACTCGAAGTTCATCGATCCCAACAAACACACCGCAAAAGAGTTACATCATATGGATCTCCAAGAGACCATTGTATTGAGGATCAAGAGAGAGAGAGAGATGAAGCCATCTAGCTACTAACTACGGACCATAAGTTCTACAAGGAACTACTCACGCATCATCCGAGAGGCACCAATGGAAGTGGTGAACCCCTCCATGATGGTGTCTAGATTGGAATTGGTGTTTCTAGACTCTACGGCGGTTGTATGAATATTTCGTCGACTCCCCTAGGGTTTTGGGTATATTTGGGTATTTATAGAGCAAAGAGGCGGTCCAGCGGGCACCCGATGTGGGCACAACCCACCTGGGCACGCCAGGGCCTCCTGGCGCGCCCTGGTGGGTTGTGCCCCCCTCGGGGCACCCCAGGTGCAACTAGTGCCCATTGCCTTTCTTTTGGCCCATAAAAAATCATTGTAAAGTTTCGTGCCATTTGGACTTCATTTGATATTGATTTCCGGCGATGTAAAAAACATGAAAAAACTGGAACTGGCACTGGGCACTATGTCAATAGGTTAGTACCAAAAAATGATATAAAATGACTATAAAATGATTATAAAACATCCAAGATTGATAATAAAACAGCATGGAACAATAAAAAATTATAGATATGTTGGAGACGTATCAGCGCGTGAGCATGTTTGGCGTCTCCCGTCATCGTCACCATCTCTCTGGACTCCTCTCCCCCTCCGGAAACCTCCTTGTTGGCGCTTGTCGCCGCGCGCCCACGGGCAAACAGTGGCCGACATGGCATTGAATGCGTCCGTCTTCTTACTCCCCGGGCCTTTTGGCTCCCTCTGCCCCCATGAGCCCTCCCATGTGCTTCCCTGTTGCCTTTCATCGACTGAGCTCGCCCGCTCACGCGTACGCGGCCATGGCCGGCCAACGGCCATGCGTCCACGGTCGCCCCCTTCGGCCACGGGTATATGTAGCCCTCCCCGAGCTTGCCTGACCTCACCAGTGACCTCAACCCACTCCTCTAGACCTCCCCAACCCCTCCTCCGAGATCGAGGAGCTCCGCTGCCTCTCCATCGCCGCCTCGGCCGCCTCAACTAGTCGCCTAAATTAGCTCGAGCCTGAGCGTTTCCCCTCCTTATTCCTACACTAGAGCTCTCCCCCACCACCTTGGAACATTTCCCGTAGCTCACCGTCTCCTCTCCTTGGCTGGAGCACCATGCCCAAAATCCACCCGAGCCGCCGTCCGCCAGAGTGCAAGTCGCTGTCACCTCGGTCCACCTCTCCGGCCATGGATGGTATGTCTGGATGCGCCATTCGTCGCTGAGCATTTCCATAGCCGGAGCATCGCCGGCAATCGCCGCCCGACGCCGGCAGTCTCCCTCTGCCTTGCGGGCGTGCAGCGAAGGAAGAAGAAGGAGGTGACCTACAGGCGGGCCCCGCGTGTTAGCGTCCTAGCTCGCTGACCCCATGCCTGCTGACGTGGATAAGTGGACACGGGTTTTGCCCGTGTACGCTTTCCTCCACCAAAAGCGTATTCTTCCTCTTCTTCGGGCCAGAATGCGTTTTCCATTCTGGAGAACGTATTTTTAGAAAAGGCGCGTATTTTTTTTCCGGTTGAGGGCCTGTTTGTGATTATTTTATTACAGATAGGTCCCTGGCAGAAAAACCCTTATAAATTTTCGATTCTAACTCCAAATGAGGTGATTCCAAAGCCCACTTCTTCATCTCGTTGAGCCTGTCCTATTGGTATCATCTTCACCATGTGTTAACATTCTTAAAATGATCATTATGCCCTTACCCTTATTCAGCTCCCTCTGAGAGAGAAAGATTTCCGGCGCTTCTTTCCGCGAGCTTCTCGCACTTCTTTCCGATGAATCCAGTTCCTCTAGGCAAGCCACACCCTCCATTTGCATGATTGCAATGCAATGCCATGGTTTAAATTATTTGAACTTATTTAAAATATTGCTTTAGCTACATGTGATCTTGTTCATGGCATTTTTCAGAGTAATATTTTGATCTTGATACTGCCATGATGCTATTTGGAATTCTAGGACTTATAATTGGCAAATGGTGAATGACAAGTTGCCTTTGGATTATTAGTTGCTCATATGATAATTTGTATGATAGTTGATATTATGTTTTGGAGTATGATTTCAGAGATGATGCTTGCATGTGGATATTAGCTGGATAGCTTGTTCTTGTTATTGGAGTAGTAGTATCTTGGTACTTGGATTCATCATGATAGTGGTGATATGTTTCCCTCGGAGTATTTTGATATGATGATAGTATGCTCTAGATTATTTGTTGGATATTACTATGACTTGCATTATAGGTTGATATGATATCGGAGTATCACTTCTCGTAAGATATACTTTGGGGATAAATTCTGTCATTAAGTTAGTCAAGTGCCACCGAACTGGGCTTTTCCAGCGCAACCACATTTGCCTTTATGGGAAGACCCTAATGCGGTCTATTGGCATGCCTCTCGCAGGTGCCTCCAACGAGGGAAGGTTATGGGAGCGCGCTACCCTGATCAGGTAGGTGGACATAAGCCTTGTGCGCCCGTAGTTGTTGTAGGCACCTTTTTGTCCCCGTTTGGGACCGTTTATGTTTGGCCACGACGGTGGCGGTGGATGTCACGGGTTGACATCGGGGCCATCGATGACTTAGCCCAAAGGGGAATTGGTCGGAGTGGCCGGGAGAGTGTCATGCAGTAGATCAGTTTTGTCGGAATGCCGTTGGTCCACCCGAATGGGAGTGTGAGGCCATGGGTTCCGTGGTGTGGGTACAATGTGCTAACCTCTGCAGAGTGTGTGCGTTTAATCTATTGATAGTCGCGTCCTTGGCCTTGGGCACAAGTTCGTACTAGGTCACACCGTTCGATCAACACTCACATGACGGAATGACTTATAGATGATTTATATGTTGATATATTGTGAGCAGTAACAGTTTGGCAGGATATTGATGATGGTGTTGGGATGATCTCGAGGATGATCACTCAGTTTGTGATGTGGTCACACGGTGATCACGTGGAGGTATTGATCACGAGGTGATTGAAGTGATTTATTGCTTGGCCGGATAACCAAGTGTGAGATGGTTCCTTGATATTGAGACGTTGGTTTATCAGCATTGTAGTAGTTTCATATCATGCTTAGTAGTTGCTTTTGTATCATGGTAGCTGTTAATTTAATTAACCTGCTTAATGCTATGTTGTTGTCTTGCTTTGATGCTTTAGGTTGATGTGAGCTTGCAAGTACATTCAATGTATTGACCTGGTGTGTCATGCCAGATTGCAGGTGACACCGTGATTGATTGATTGTTTGTCGAGGTTACCGATCATGCGAGCTAGATCGTGTCCCAGCCAATGTCCTTGCGGAGTAGAGTTCACCACCTTCGTTGTTGTTCCGCTGCTAGAACTATCCTGCTGCTACAAGTTGTTCCACTGGTAGCATAGAGCAAGTGTAGTATCGTAGGCGTAGTGTCGCTGTGTTGACGTGATTTTTTTAACATCAGACCCTTGTATTATTATCCTTTGTAATAAGATCTGATTTGTTCTATGTTGAGCAGTGCCGTATTCCAGAAGACTTCACCTCGATCTTTGGGCTGGAATACGGGGCGTACCGGTCTCTCTGAGCCGGGGTGCCACATGTCTTCTATTTGCTTGCATCTTCGCTTGGTAAAAATCAATTGATATGGATCCTCATCCACTTGCTAATCTTTTAAAGAGATCCAATTATGATAAACCCATTTCTAGTGAATTGAGTTCGCTAGATTATCTTTATGAAGGAATTTATAAAGTGATTCAAGATAGCTCCTTAGATGAAAAGCATGATTGCAATGATGTTATCATAAATTCTATTAAAGTCAATTGTGCTAATAATATGCAAAACCTATAATGACCCGAACCTGATAAGATTCGATGTCTCTGTGCTCACTGTGCTAGTCCCTGGGTCAATAGCTAGCACACACAGTACAAGATGTAATATCAAGAATAAACCACATGCCATAATATTACATCGTAGATCCATAATTTAATATAATTCATACCTGCATAGCTCAAGCTAGCATACAACAAAATGCAGCAGAAAAGCAAATAAAATCTCCATGAAGTCCTCTTATTCCCTCTCCATAAAATATTCATTTGAACACCAAAAATTTCAAATCCTAGTCAAAATTAACTAACAACAAGCAACACAATCAAGCTTTAATAAATCCTATTTAAATAATTAACATTCCAAAATTTAAAATTTTGGGATGTTACAAATCTACCACCCTTAAAATGAATCTCGTCCTCAAGATTCGAAGAGGCTAGAAAGAAAAGGGTAGGGTCGAGGTCTCCTTGAATATCCATTGATCATCCGAGAGTTTGGGGCACTACCACCCTTAAAATCAAAGTCAGTGGGTCTTCAAGAATCTTACTCCCTCGATAATATCATTCATGTGTTTGCACTACACACCTTTGAGATCTTGAATTCCATATCAGAATAGTCGTCTTCCATTCACTCAACCTTCATGGTTGACAAGTCTTGCCCAAGTACTAAACAATATTGACACTCTCATGGTGGTCATCAAGAATACTTCCATTGGGGTTCCTGCAGAAAACAGTCTTGGCTTATTCTCACCGTATGACCTACTATTGGCAACGGTTGCCTTGTACAAGGGTCAAACATGCTACCATTCTAAGGTTTAGGCTTAACATTGTCGTATCTCAATTATAGGCAAGTCACTCTATGTAACGCCCTCGATGCGGCTATATCTCCCACGTGTCGAAGCACGACTTAGAGGCATAACCGCACTGAAAGCAATGTCGCAAGAGAGGTAATCTTCACACAACCCATGTAATACATAAGGGAAAGAGATACATAGTTGGCTTACAATCGCCACTTCACACAAATACAAGAATAAAGCATTACATCAAATAGATACAAACAAGGTCCGACTACGGAACCAAAATAAAAGAAGAACCCCAAATGCGACAAAGGTCCCCGATCGACCCCAACTGGGCTCCACTACTGATCAACTAGAACGAAGCAACACAAAGGACAAGATCTTCATCGAGCTCCTCCTGAGCTTGGTTTCGTCATCTGCACGGTCTCATCGGCACCTGCAAGCTGGTTTTGGAAGAATCTGTGAGCCACAGGGACTCAGCAATCTTGCACCCTCGCGATCAAGACTATTTAAGCTTATGGGTCAGATAAAGGTATGTGGTGGAGCTGCATCAAGCGACTAGCATATATGGTGGCTAACATACGCAAATGAGAGCGAGAAGAGAAAGCAAAGCACGGTCGATAAAAGTATGATCAAGAAGTGATCCTAAAACAACCTACGTCAAGCATAACTCCAACAACCGTGTTCACTTCCCGGACTCCGCCGGAAAGAGACCATCACGGTTACACACGCGGTTGATGCATTTTAAATTAAGGTCAACTTCAGGTTTTCTACAACCGGACGTTAACAAATTCCCATCTGCCCATAACCGCGGACACGGCTTTCGAAAGTTCAAATCCCTGCAGGGGTGTCCCAGCTTAGCCCATGACAAGCTCTCACGGTCAACGAAGGAATAGACCTCCTCCCGAGACGTTCCGATCAGACTCGGTATCCCGGTTCTTCAAGACATCCTCGACAATGGTAAAACTGTTGGAAATATGCCCTAGAGGCAATAATAAATTAGTTATTATTATATTTCCTTGTTCATGATAATCGTTTATTATCCATGCTATAATTGTATTGATAGGAAACTCAGATACATGTGTGGATACATAGACAACACCATGTCCCTAGTAAGCCTCTAGTTGACTAGCTCGTTGATCAATAGATGGTTACGGTTTCCTGACCATGGACATTGGATGTCATTGATAACGGGATCACATCATTAGGAGAATGATGTGATGGACAAGACCCAATCCTAAGCCTAGCACAAAGATCGTGTAGTTCGTATGCTAAAGCTTTTCTAATGTCAAGTATCATTTCCTTAGACCATGAGATTGTGCAACTCCCGGATACCGTAGGAATGCTTTGGGTGTACCAAACGTCACAACGTAACTGGGTGACTATAAAGGTGCACTACAGGTATCTCCGAAAGTGTCTGTTGGGTTAGCGCGAATCGAGACTGGGATTTGTCACTCCGTGTAAGCGGAGAGGTATCTCTGGGCCCACTCGGTAGGACATCATCATAATGTGCACAATGTGATCAAGGAGTTGATCACGGGATGATGTGTTACGGAACGAGTAAAGAGACTTGCCGGTAACGAGATTGAACAAGGTATAGGGATACCGACGATCGAATCTCGGGCAAGTACAATACCGCTAGACAAAGGGAATTGTATACGGGATTGATTAAGTCCTTGACATCGTGGTTCATTCGATGAGATCATCGTGGAACATGTGGGAGCCAACATGGGTATCCAGATCCCGCTGTTTGTTATTGACCGGAGAGTCATCTCGGTCATGTCTGCATGTCTCCCGAACCCGTAGGGTCTACACACTTAAGGTTCGGTGACGCTAGGGTTATAGAGATATTAGTATGCGGTAACCCGAAAGTTGTTCGGATTCCCGGATGAGATCCCGGACGTCACGAGGAGTTCCAGAATGGTCCGGAGGTAAATAATTATATATAGGAAGTGCTATTTCGGCCATCGGGACAAGTTTCGGGGTCACCGGTATTGTACCGGGACCACCGGAAGGGTCCCGGGGGTCCACTGGGTGGGGCCACCTGCCCCGGGGGGCCACATGGGCTGTAGGGGGTGCGCCTTGGCCTATATGGGCCAAGGGCACCTGCCCCAAGAGGCCCATGCGCCAAGAGAAGAGGAAAAGGGGAGAGTCCTAAAGGGGGAAGGCACCTCCGAGGTGCCTTGCGGAGGATGGACTCCTCCCCCCCCTTGGCCGCACCCTTCCTTGGAGGAAGGGGCAAGGCTGTGCCCTCCCCCTCTCCCTTGGCCCTATATATAGTGGGGGGAAGAGAGGGCAACCTAACCTAAGCCATGGCGCCTCCCTCTCCCTCCCATGACACATCTCCCTCCTCCCACAGCGCTTGGCGAAGCCCTGTTGGAATCCCGCTACCTCCACCACACCGTCGTGCTGCTGGATCTCCATCAACCTCTCCTCCCCCCTTGCTGGATCAAGAAGGAGGAGACGTCGCTGCTCCGTATGTGTGTTGAATGCGGAGGTGCCGTCCATTCGGCGCTAGGATCATCAGTGATTTGAATAATACCTTCAATGGTCTTATGCCTAAAATGAATGGTTTATTGAATCACGATCGTAGTGATACACATGTTCATGCCAAAAGATATAAGATAGTACCACCTACTTGTGGCACTGCCACATAAGTCATATCGGTATAAAACGCATGAAGAAGCTCCATGTTGATGATCTTTGGGCTCACTCGTTTTTGAAAAGTTTGAGACATGCGAACCATGTCTATTGGTGTATATGCATGAAGAAACTCCATGCAAATGGACCATTTGAACTCACTTGATCTTGAATCACTTGAGAGATGCAAATCATACCACATGGGCAAGATGACTGAAAGCCTCGTTTTCAGTAAAATGGAACTAGAAAGCAACTTGTTGGAAGTAATACATTTTGATGTGTGCAGTCCAATGAGTGCTGAGGCATGTAGTGGATATCGTTGTGTTCTTACTTCACAGATGATTTGAGTAGATGTTGAGTATATTTACTTGATGAATCACGAGTCTGAATTACTGAAAGGTTCAAGTAATTTCAGGGTGAAGTTGAAAGATCCTCGTGACAAGAGGATAAAATATCTATGATATGATCATAGAGATGAATATCTGAATTACGAGTTTGGCATATAATTAAGACATTGTGGAAATTGTTTCACAATTAATACAGCCTGGAACACCATAGTGTGATGGTGTGTCCGAACATCATAACTGCACCCTATTAGATGTGATGCATACCATGATGTCTCTTATCGAATTACCATGATAGTTTATGGGTTAGGCATTAGAGACAACCACATTCACTTTAAATAGGGCACCATGTAATTCCGATGAGATGACACCGTATGAACTATGGTTTAGAGAAACCTAAGCTGTCATTTCTTAGAAGTTTGGGGCAGCGACGCTTAGGTGGAAAAGTTTCAGGCTGATAAGCTCGAACCCGAAGCGGATAAATGCATCTTCATAGGACACCCAAAACAGTTGGGTATACCTCCTGTCTCAGATTTGAAAGCAATAAGGGATTGTTTCTAGAATCGGGTCCTTTCTCGAGGAAAAGTTTCTCTCGAAAGAATTTAGTGGGAGGATGGTGGAGACTTGATGAGGTTATTGAACCGTCTCTTCAACTAGTGTGTGGCAGGGCACAGGGAGTTGTTCCTGTGGCACCTACACCAATTGAAGTGGAAGCTTATGATAGTGATCATGAAACTTCAGATCAAGTCACTACCTAATCTCGTGGGATGACAAGGATGTGTACTACTTCAGAGTGGTACATAATCCTGTCTTGGAAGTCATGTTGCTAGACAACAATGAACCTACGAGCTATGGAGAAGCGATGGTGGGCCCGGATTCCGATAAATGGCTCGAGGCCATAAAATCCGAGAGAGGATCCATGTATGGAAACAAAGTGTAGACTTTGGCAGAACGGCTCGATGGTCGTAAGGCTATCGAGTACAGATGGATTTTAAAAGGAAGACGGACAATGATGGTAAATGTCACCATTAAGAAAGCTCGACTTGTCGTTAAGAAGTTTCCCAACAAGTTCAAGGAGTTGACTGCGGTGAGACTTCCTCACTCGTAGCGATGCTAAGAGTCTGTTGGAATTATGTTAGCGATTACTGCATTATTTATGAAATCTTGCAGATAGGATGTCAAAACATTGTTTCCTCGACGATTTTCTTGAGGAAAGGTTGTATGTGATACAACCGGAAGGTTTTGTCAATCCTATGCTAATAAGTATGCAAAGCTCCAGCAATCCTTCTAAGGACTGGAGTAAGAATCTCGAAGTTGGAATGTATGCTTTGATGAGATGATCAAAGATTTTGGGTTTATACAAAGTTTATGAGAAACTTGTATTTCCAAAGAAGTGAGTGGGAGCACTATAGAATTTCTGATGAGTATATGTTATGGATCAGAAATGATGTAGAATTTCTGGAAAGCATATAGGGTTATTTGGAAAGTGTTTTTCAATGGAAAGCCTAGATTAAGCTACTTGAACATTGAGCATCAAGATCTATAAGGATAGATCAAAACGCTTAATGGTACATTCAAATGAGCACATACCTTGACATGATCTTGAAGGTGTTCAAGATGGATCAGTCAAAGAAGGAGTTCTTGCCTGAGTTGTAAGGTATGAAGTTAAGACTTAAAGCTCGACCACGGCAAAATAGAGAGAAAGGACGAAGGTCGTCCCCTATGCTTAAGACGTAGGCTCTACAGTATGCTATGCTGTGTACCGCACCTGAAGTGTGCCTTGCCATGAGTCAGTCAAGGGGTACAAGAGTGATCCAAGAATGGATCACAGGACAGCGGTCAAAGTTATCCTTAGTAACTAATGGACTAAGGAATTTTTCTCGATTATGGAGGTGGTAAAAGAGTTCGTCGTAAAGGGTTACGTCGATGCAAGCTTAACACCTATCCAGATAGTTCTGAGTAGAGATGCCGGATACGTATAATGGAGCAACAATTTAGAATAGCTCCAAGTAGAACAGTTATTTGGAATAGCTCCAAATAGAACGTGGTAGCTACATCTAGGAGATGACATAGAGATTTGTAAAGCACACACGGATCTGAAAGGTTCAGACCCGTTGACTAAAACCTCTCTCACAAGCAACATGATCAAACCCAGAACTCATTGAGTGTTAATCACATAGTGATGTGAACTAGATTATTGACTCTAGTAAACTCTTTGGATGTTGGTTACATGGCGATGTGACCTGTGAGTGTTAATCACATGGCGATGTGAACTAGATTATTGACTCTAGTGCAAGTGGGAGACTGTTGGAAATATGCCCTAGAGGCAATAATAAATTAGTTATTATTATATTTCCTTGTTCATGACAATCTTTTATTATCCATGCTATAATTGTATTGATAGGAAACTCAGATACATGTGTGGATACATAGACAACACCATGTCCCTAGTAAGCCTCTAGTTGACTAGCTCGTTGATCAATAGATGGTTACGATTTCCTGACCATGGACATTGGATGTCATTGATAACGGGATCACATCATTAGGAGAATGATGTGATGGACAAGACCCAATCCTAAGCCTAGCACAAAGATCGTGTAGTTCGTATGCTAAAGCTTTTCTAATGTCAAGTATCATTTCCTTAGACCATGAGATTGTGCAACTCCCGGATACCGTAGGAGTGCTTTGGGTGTGCCAAACGTCACAACGTAACTGGGTGGCTATAAAGGTACACTACAGGTATCTCCGAAAGTGTCTGTTGGGTTGGCACGAATCGAGACTGGGATTTGTCACTCCGTGTAAACGGAGAGGTATCTCTGGGCCCACTTGGTAGGACATCATCATAATGTGCACAATGTGATCAAGGAGTTGATCACGGGATGATGTGTTACGGAACGAGTAAAGAGACTTGCCGGTAACGAGATTGAACAAGGTATAGGGATACCGACGATCGAATCTCGGGCAAGTACAATACCGCTAGACAAAGGGAATTGTATACGGGATTGATTAAGTCCTTGACATCGTGGTTCATCCGATGAGATCATCGTGGAACATGTGGGAGCCAACATGGGTATCCAGATCCCGCTGTTGGTTATTGACCGGAGAGTCATCTCGGTCATGTCTGCATGTCTCCCGAACCAGTAGGGTCTACACACTTAAGATTCGGTGACGCTAGGGTTATAGAGATATTAGTATGCGGTAACGGTAACCCGAAAGTTGTTCGGAGTCCCGGATGAGATCCCGGACGTCACGAGGAGTTTCGGAATGGTCCGGAGGTAAAGAGTTATATATAGGAAGTGCTATTTCGGCCATCGGGACAAGTTTCGGGGTCACCGGTATTGTACCGGGACCACCGAAAGGGTCCCGGGGGTCCACCGGGTGGGGCCACCTGCCCCGGGGGGCCACATGGGTTGTAGGGGGTGCGCCTTGGCCTATATGGGCCAAGGGCACCAGCCCCAAGAGGCCCATGCGCCAAGAGAAGAGGAAAAGGGGAGAGTCCTAAATGGGGAAGGCACCTCCGAGGTGCCTTGGGGAGGATGGACTCCTCCCCCCCCTTGGCCGCACCCTTCCTTGGAGGAAGGGGCAAGGCTGCGCCCTCCCCCTCTCCCTTGGCCCTATATATAGTGGGGGGAAGGGAGGGCAACCTAACCTAAGCCCTGGCGCTTCCCTCTCCCTCCCAGGACACATCTCCCTCCTCCCACAGCGCTTGGCGAAGCCCTGTTGGAATCCCGCTACTTCCACCACGCCGTCGTGCTGCTGGATCTCCATCAACCTCTCCTCCCCCCTTGCTGGATCAAGAAGGAGGAGACGTCGCTGCTCCGTACGTGTGTTGAACGCGGAGGTGCCGTCCGTTCGGCGCTAGGATCATCGGTGATTTGGATCACGACGAGTACGACTCCATCAACCCCGTTCTCTTGAACGCTTCCGCGCGCGATCTACAAGGGTATGTAGATCCACTCCTCCCTCGTTGCTAGATGACTCCATAGATAGATCTTGGTGACACGTAGGAAAATTTTGAATTTATGCTACGTTCCCCAACAAAAACAAGTCCAGCAAGACCACCCGATGCGCAGACATCCCGATAGGAGTTGCACATATCTCGTTCTCAGGGCACACCGGATAAGCTAAGCGTACGGGAGCCAACGTAACCCAAGTTGCCAAGGGACGGCCCCGCACGGTGCTTTGGGTTGGACCAACACTTAGACAAGCACTGGCCCGGGGGGGTTAAAATAAAGATGACCCTCGGGATGCGCGACTCCCAAGGGAAAAAAGGCTAGGTGGCGAATGGTAAAACCAAGGTTGGGCCTTGCTGGAGGAGTTTTATTCAAAGCGAACAGTCAAGGGGTTCCCATTATAACCCAACCGCGTAAGGAACGCAAAATCCAGGAACATAACACCGATATGACGGAAACTAGGGCGGCAAGAGTGGAACAAAACACCAGGCATAAGGCCGAGCCTTCCACCCTTTACCAAGTATATAGATGCATTAATTAAATAAGATATATTGTGATATCCCAACAAGTAAACATGTTCCAACAAGGAACAACATCTCCATGTTCCAACAAGGAACAAACTTCAATCTTCACCTGCAACTAACAAAGCTATAAGAGGGGCTGAGCAAAGCGGTAACATAGCCAAACAACGGTTTGCTAGGACAAGGTGGGTTAGAGGCTTGGTTTAACAATAGGGGAGGCATGATAAGCAAGTGGTAGGTATCGCAGCATAGGCATAGCAAAAGAGCGAGCAACTAGCAAGCAAAGATAGAAGTGATTTCGAGGGTATGATCATCTTGCCTGAAATCCCGCAAGGAAGAAGAACGAGTCCATGAAGAAGACATACGGACGTTGACGAACGGGTCCTCACAAACGTGATGTTACCGGAACCAACCCGAAGAAGCAAACACCGGAAAGAAGCACACAACATAGTAAACAACCAACACATGAACATGGTATGATATGCGAGATGCGGTATGCGATGCATATGCATGATTGGACAAGGAATGCATGAACCTGGCCTCAACTTGGAAATCCAAGTGTGCCACTGGAAAGGTGAGATGAAATCGCTTGAAAACGATATAAAGAACGCCGGAATCGGAGCTACGGTTTAGAAATGGCAAGCGATTCAAATATGACACCGGTCTGCGATTTACAGCAAGTAGCCATCTAAATGCAACAAGTTAAATATGCTACAGCACTCAAACATGGAAAAAAAATACATGGCTGGGATCCACTCATGATGCTTAACAAAAGTCTAGCACTGAGCTACGGCCAATTCATCCATTAACAGGTTCAAACAAGCATGGCAAAAATGCATATGGTAAATAGATCTCGGACTTAGTGAAATTAACACTTGTCTGGAATTTCAGATCAGGTAGCACTCTTCGGAGCATGCAAACTATATGCTACAGGACCTGAACATGGCAAAGTAAAGCATGGCATGGAGCTAATAAAAGATCTTAACAAAAGTCCCTTAGTGACCTTGAGCCAAAAGGGATCAGAAAATACATTTGCAAGCATGTGAACATGGCAAAAACATAATCAGTTCTCAGACTTGGTGAAAACTGGAACATGCTGAAACAGATATCAAGTAGGCATGTTTATGAGCTCGATGCACTCACTACAGAGCAAGTCATGACATTATAAGCATACACCCATCAAGAATACACAAAATGCAAGCTAGACATGGTAAGAACAATAGCATAGCATGCACGGATCAACTACAACATCCTCGGCAAAATTGCTAACAAGTAGACAATCTGCCCAGATTCACGAAATAGCAAAAGTAGAGCTCGATTGACTCAAGCTAGGTTGCTCCATAATTTCAAACAAAGGCATGGATGGATAGAGTACTACAAGATTAACAAAACATCCTTACTGATCATCCTCAAAAGAGGCACGGATCACTAGGAAATAACATGAACATATGCCATTATGAGAAAAACAGATCAAGGACTTGGTGGAAATGCTAAGTCCCTGAAATCAGCATTAACAAGTGCCTCACTTTGCAAGCTTGTGCTAGTTACCACACACATCACAAAAATACATGGGTTGCACCTCTGGAAAGATGGCAAAACATATAACAAAACTCATGTAGAGCTCAGGGGCATATCATGCACACAATAATCATGGCAAAAATGACAAATATCTAAATGGAGCAGCAGATCTGACAATTATCTCAAGTAGCACTCTTCTAACAACATTTCGGGCATCAAGATGAACTCAAATGAAAATGATGCAATGAGATGAAATGATTTACTCTCTGAGACGAACATTTTGATATGCTATATGCATGAATCGGAGCTACGGATGCGGAGTTACGGCATGAAAAAAAATATGGTGAGTGCAAGATAGCAACGATCGCCCACGGCGAAGGATAAGGGAAAGTGGCGGGGCCTCACCAGATAGGCTCGGCTCAGGGCGATGGAGAGTCAGGCCGGCCGGGCTGGGCCAGGGCGCTGGGCCTGGAAGCGGGTCCCACAAGGTGCAAGGGCGTCCTCCTCCTCGATCCCGCCTGGATCGAGGGAGGCAGGGGCGGCGGCGGCGCCGTTCACCGGCGGGGGCAGCGGCAAGGAGGGGCGGAGGAGGCCGGCGATGGCCGAGAACGAGCGGAGGCGGCGGGATCGGGCCGGCCGGCACCGGATCCGGGCGGTGCAGGTGGCGGGGATGACCGTGAGGCGCGGGAGGCACGTGCACGGAGAGGCATCGGCGGCCGGAGTCCGAGGCGACGGCGAGGGTCGCCGGCGTCAGGGAGGTGCGGCGGCCGGTGATGGGGCGCGTGGCGGCACGCGGTCCCTGAGGCGGCGGGGCACGCACGGGAGATCGCGGTGGCGAGATGGGCCCGCGCGGGCCCGATCTAGGCTCCGCGGGCCGCGGCGAAGTGGGCGCGGGCGCGGCTGATGTGTCGACGCCTGGTTGGTTGAGGGCGGCGGTGTGAGCTGACATGGCGGCCTCTGATTGGCCGGGCGACGTGGAGGGCGCGGGTGGACGCGTCCGGCGCGGACGGACATGTCCGGCGGCGCGGAGGGACTTGGATAGGGTTTGAACTGTGCGGAAATTCGGAGGGGATCACATATATATAGGTAGAGGGAGTTAGGAGAGTCCAAATGAGGTGCGGTTTTCGGCCACGCAATCGTGATCGAACGACCAAGGTGATGGAGGAGGTTTCGGTGGGTTTTGGGCCAAATTGGAAGGGTGTTGGGCTGCAACACACACGAGGCCTTTTCGGTTCCTCGGTTAACCGTTGGAGCATCAAAAGAAGTCCAAATGGTACGAAACTTGACAGGCGGTCTACCGGTAGTAAACCAAGGCCACTTGGCAAGTCTCGGTCCAATCTGGAAATGTTTAATCCCCACACATGAAAGAAAGGTACAAGTGACCACCGGAGGAGAACGGAGCACCGGAATGCAAAACGGACAACGGTGAAAATGCTCGGATGCATGAGACGAACATGTATGAAAAAGAAATGCACATGATGACATGATATGCAATGCAAGACACGCAAGAAATGACAAGGCAACAACAGCGAATAACTGGACGACACCTGGCACATTGGTCTCGGGGCGTTACACTCTAGATTTACCATCCCACACAATAAGAGCGAACAATAAGAGCAGACTAAGGCATAGCCTAGTGGTTGGAAGGGGCTGATGCCTTCCCACCCACCCAGGTTCAAGGCATGGTACTTGCAATTTGGGGTTGTTGCACCAATTATACTGTAGGGGGTTCCCTTAAAGTCTTTCTGTCAAAAAAAAGAGCGAATAATAAGAGTAAGTCGGCATGGTGATCAATCCATTCCGCACCCAAATCATTACCTTGTATATGGTTCAGAAAATCTCGCATTCTAACACTCAGGCATCCTCACAAGCATTGCAGAAATTTTTCTTACTCACGAACTGGGTTCGGATAATTCCATTGGTTCTGCATGCCAAAAAAATAGCGTTCCTTTCAACTCTCAAGGTTACGTCAACTACCATAAAACGTCTACTGTTAAGCTATAGCTTCCTCCAGGTTTCTTCCTTCAGCGAGATTGTGCTTGCTTCTTGGTGTATCCTGGTGCATATGGTTTAGCTTCAACTCATCCCTAGGTTGCATCCATCTTCACTCCATTCTCGGGATTTGCAAGCAATGTAGTAGCTCCTTTCATGTGGGTCTTTGGGTTTAGAAGAGATAGATTGGAGAAAGAGATAGATACCCATACAAGAATAACACTAGTTTGGAAAATAAGTTTTGATGTGCGCTGTCAGTAAAACAAGCACAATGACAGCTCAACAGACGCATCTAACGATATACACATATAGAAATCTCGTGTCTTCAAAATCTTCAATGTTTGTAGTTTCTGTCTTGCATCAATGAAGAAATCCTCATAACACCAAGTCGTGTCATAGCATGCTCTTCTTGAATCTTGAAGCATAATAAATATGTAGGGGTCTATAACAACTCAAACTTATTCTACTCGCAAAATAATTGCAAATCACATCACACAACATCAATCAATAAAAGCACAAAAGTCACACTACACAAGAAAATCCTACAGGTAAGGTCATATCCACAAGAGATATGATCTCATCATACTACCGTGAATCATTTATTGAACTTAAATAATTAGTGGTGGTATGAATCTATGCTTTGCCCTTCTCATCTAATTTAACCATGAAGATCATCTAGCAATCTGAAGGTTAGTCCTTCTTGAGTCACGCAAAAATACTTCTTTCTTGAATTCTTTCACTCCTCATTGTAGCATTTCTTCCCAAACATTACATCCTCAGTGACAGGGCCAAATGGGGTTACTATAGGATGGTTAGCTACTTTAAGAAAAGACGAGAAGTTTAGAATATGAATGGTAGATGAAAAATATGAGTATCATAGTAAGTGATCAAGAAGTGATAAAATAATTTGTTCCTATTGTTTTTCCTAGTCCATTCTAAGGGTTACGACCTACAGTCAACATGGGCTCTGATACCATCTGTAATGATCCGAACCTGATAAGATTCGATGTCTCTGTGCTCACGTGCTAGTCCCTGGATCAATAGCTAGCACACATAGTACAATATGTAATATCAAGAATAAACCACATGTCATAATATTACATCGTAGATCCAGAATTTAATATAATTCATACCTGCATAAATCAAGCTAGCATAAAACAAAATGCAGCAGAAAAGCAAATAAAATCTCCATGAAGTCATTTTATTCCCTCTCGTTAAAAATATTCATTTGAACACCAAAAATTTCAAATCCTAGTCAAAATTAACTAACAACAAGCAACACAAGAAATCTTTAATAAATCCTATTTAAATAATTAACATTCCAAAATTTAAAATTTTGGGATGTTACAAATCCCAAGTTGGGGATGCTAATATTGCTATGTCCGCTACTTATTGCAATGATCATGATTGGGGTGACAATGATTCTTATGATCCTAAACATTTATTTAAACCTCATGATGAATATGCTTGCGATAATATTAAAAGTGGGTTTGGAAGAGATTCAACTTTATGTAAAAAATAATCCCACATATTTGGAGAGTGTTCAATCTTATGAAACTTTTGATGAAAGTGGGCTTGGAGAGGTCATGACTTTATTTGATGATAATCTTGCTATTTTGGAAGGGTGTCAACGTTGCATGCATGTAGATCATATAGAGAATATGTTATGTGATAGCTATATTGTTGAATTTGAATATGATCCCTCCCACATATAATTATTATGACAGAGGGAAATATGGTTGTAGAAATTTTCATGCTACTAAATTACCTCTCTTCGTGTTGAGATTGTCTATGTTTTATTCTTGTTCCTTGGATATGCTAGTCTTTACTTGTTTTGATAATTTGTTTGATTATAAAATGCCTATGCATAGGAAGTGTGTTAGACTTAAATGTATTTTCACATGCTACATGATGCACTCTTCATGTTTCAATTAATATCTTTCATGTGAGCATCATTGAAATCTGATGCCTAGCTAGGGGCATAAAACGATAGCGCTTGTTGGGAGGCAACCCAATGAATAAAATTAATTTTGTTTTTTCTTTCTGTTATTGAGTGTTTGCACAAGTATGCTAATATTATGATTGTATTTTTTGTGTTTTAGTTAGTTTTTGTGCCAAGTAAAGCCTTTAGGATCTTGTTGGGTGATAGTTGATTTGATCTTGCTGAAAAACAGAAACTTTTGCGCCCAGAAAAATAATTTTCATTTTTAACAGAAGCACGATAAAATACTGATTGTTTTTGAAGAATATTAATATACAAGTTGCTCACGATGTCCTAATTTTTCGGAATTTTTGGAGTTACAGAAGTATTCGGAATCTTCAGATTGCTACAGCCTGTTCAGTTTTTGACAGATTCTGTTTTCTTTGCATTGTGTGCTTGTTTTGATGATTCTATGGTTTTCTTTGAAGAGTTTTTGCCATACAAAAGTTGTAATAAAATAGATATAATTAAAAAATAAAATATGAATGGGTTTGCAACAGTACTTATAGTAGTGATTTGCTTTCTTATACTAACGGATCTCACGAAGGTTTTGTTGAGTTTTGTGTGATTGAAGTTTTCAAGTTTTTGGTGACGTTATGATGGATGAAGGAATAAGGATTAGCAAAAGGCTAAGCTTGGGGATGCCCATGGCACCCCAAGATAATATTCAAGAAGTATCAAGAAACTAAGCTTGGGGATGCACCCAAGTGGCATACCCTCTTTCTTCTAACAACCATCGGTATTTTACTTGAAACTATGTTTTTATTCGTCACAAACTATGAGTTTTGCTTGGATCGTCTTGTATGATATGAGCCTTTGCTTGTTTTGCTTTGTATTTTTAGTCATGAATCCTTGCTGGACACACCTATTTGAGAGAGCCAAAATTATGCCTTGACTTGTTAGAATTGCTCTCTATGCTTCACTTAAATCTTTATGAGCTATGGAATTGCTCTAGTGCTTCACTTATATCTTTTTGAGCATGGTGTGCTTTTGTATTTTTGAAGAAATGCTCTCATGCTTCACTTAGATTTATTTGAGAGTTAGTAAAAAAATTAATAAATTCTCTCTTGCTTCACTTATATTAATTTGAGAGAAGAAAATTTGTATGCTCATGTTCTTCACTTAGATTTGTTTGAGCTATCAAAAGCAACATATGAAACTAGTCCCAACATGATAGATATCCATGGAGGATATAATAAAAACTTTCATGAAGATCGTTGGACAAAATAAACTTGATTCCTTGTAATAGTTTTGAGATATGTGAGTCATGTTGATGAGTAATTATGCTTTAGTAAGAATATTGGTGTTAAGGTTTGTGATTCCCTATGCAAGCACGAAAGTCAATAGTTACGCAATGAAATTACATCCTACTTATGGTGCATTATTCGGTGTTAGTTATGCTTATTGCTCACTTATGAGATTTTTCATTTCTTAGTTGGTCGCTTCTCAATTTTCTGCTAGACTTTGTTTTGCACTAAGTATGGTCACTACTTGTGCATCCAAAATCCTTTAAACCAGTTTTGCCACATGAGTCCACTATACCTACCTATATGCGGTATTCTTTTGCCGTTCTAAGCAAATTTGTATGTGCCATCTGTAATTTTCAAAATAAACTTTTCATTTGTGTGCTCGTACCGCTCATGAAATGGTAGAGGGTGGCTGATATATTTCCATGATAGATGTGTTATTCTCAGGATAAGTGTTCATTCACTTGTCATTGCACGAGAGTACGGCAAATGTATTAGGGATGCCTAGTCCCGAAATGGAAAATGAATTTACTTTATGTTTTCAAATAATAAATTCCTTGGAAAGTTTTGGTATGGAAAGAACCCGTGGATACGGTTAGCCATGGAAAGTGAAAGTATGGTAGAAAAAGGAATGAACTTTATTTTCTATTTGGGAACCACCTATGATATATCTAGCATGGAAAGTATTGGGAACTACTCAATCATTTTCGTTGACAGGAAAAGCATGCCTCCCAAAATGTTTTATCTCTATCTTTTTCGCTTTGAGCTCTGGCACCTCTACAAATCCATATTTCCCTCTGCGAAGGGCCTTTCTATTTACTTTATGCATTTTTTTACTTGGGTCTCCATCTTCTCTTATAAAGCACCAACTAAGGGGCACTATGACCGTACTTGAGCATTGGGTGTAGCTAATATGTGAGTGTTTCATGAATGGACAAATGATTGAGCATAATGGGCTAGGGATAACTTGCTTTAGCATTGATATTTTGAAAGACATGGTTGCTTGTTGATATGCTTGAGTATTAAAGTATTCAGGTCAAAAATAGACTATTGCTTTGAACCATATAAAAGTCCAATTGTCCATGCTATAAAAGAAACAATATGTGATGAACATGTTAGGCAGCATTCCACATCAAAAATACTGTTTTTATCATTTACCTACTCGAGGACGGGCAGGAATTAAGCTTGGGGATGCTGATACATCTCCAATGTATCTATAATTTTTTATTGTTCCATGTTGTTATATTATCATTCTTGGATGTTTTATAATCATTTTATATCATTTTTTGTACTAACCTATTGACCTAGTGCCAAGTGTTTTTTGCTTGTTTTCAACATCGCAGGAAATCAATACCAAACGGAGTCCAAATGCAGTGAAACTTTTTGTGGATTTTTTATGGACCAGAAGACACCCAATGGGTCGGAGAAGCACCTGGGGCTGCCCTGAGGAGCCACAACCCACCAGGGCACGCCTGGGCCCCCAAGTGCGCCCAGGTGGGTTGTGCCCACCTCGGTGGCCTCTCGCACCGCCTCCTTGCTATATAAATACCCCAATATTCCAGAAACCCTAGGGGAGTCGACGAAAATCAATTCCAGCCGCCGCATGTTCCAGAAACCACAGATCCAATCTAAACACCATCACGGAGGGGTTCATCATCCTCATTGGCGCCTCTCTGATGATCCGTGAGTAGTCCTTTGTAGACCTCTAGTCCATAGTTAGTAGCTAGATGGCTTCCTCTATCTCTCTCTCTCTCTCATGATTCTCAATACAATGGTCTCTTGGAGATCCATATGATGTAACTTTTTTGCGGTCTATTCGTTGGGATCTGATGAACTTTGAGTTTATGATCAGATCTATGTTTTTATCCATGAAAGTTATTTGAGTCTTTTGATCTCTTATATGCATGATTTCTTATAGCCTCGTATTTCTCCTCTGATATTTGGGTTTTGTCTGGCCAACTTGATCTATTTATCTTGCAATGGGTAGAGGTGCTTCGTGATGGGTTCGATCTCATGGTGCTTGATCCCAGTGACAGAAGGGGAACCGACACGTATGTACCGTTGCTATTAAGGATAGCAAGATGGGGTCTATTTCTACATAAATAGATCTTGTCTACATCATGTCATCGTTCTTATTGCATTACTTCATGTCTCCATGAACTTAATACACTAGATGCATGCTGGATAGCGGTCGATGTTTGGAGTAATAGTAGTAGATCCAGGGAGGAGTCGGTCTACTAATCTTGGACGTGATGCCTATATAATGATCATTGCCTGGATATTGTCATGATTATTTCAAGTTCTATCAATTTCCCAACAGTAATTTGTTCACCCACCGTATGCTATTTTCTTGAGAGAAGCCACTAGTGAAATCTACGGCCCCCGGGTCTCTTCTTTATTATATTTTCCTTCGCGGTCTATTTTTATTTGCTTTTATTTTCAGACCTATTAATCAAAAAACCCAAAGATACCTTGCTGAATTTTTATTTATTTATTTTCTCTTGCGTTCCCGCAAGATCTATTTATCCAATCTACTACATTTTTACCTATCTTTTTAGCAGTGAGGGATTGACAACCCCTCTCTTACGTCGGGTTACAAGTATTTGTTCTTTGTGTGCATGTGACACCCGGATATTTAAGCTACAGTAATTCCCTATTAACGATGCCTTGTCACCACGATTACTATTGTTAGCCTCGCGATGCATCAACTCCCATTCGAATTCAAATTCAAAGTCAGGCAAACAACAAAAGTTGTTTAAATCAGAAACTAAATTGTTCATTAAATAACAAATATTCCAGAGGCAATTCTAAAATTGAAACCAACATTATTGGAATTGGGTAATTGACAAACATCCTCAAACAATGACTAAAGACAATATTTATTGACCTATTATTTTAATCTAAGTTAAATATGAAATTATGTTTTGCCCAAACTAGTTTTTGGTGCTAGAGTATATTGCACTGCTAATTATGAGCTAGGTCCCTTTTTTGTAAAAGTCCTTTTGTGGCCTAACTATTTTGCAAAACATAACATCAGAGAAAAAAGTAGAAGTAAAACAAATACAAAACAAAGCAAAAAATAAAAAGAACGAGGAAAGACCCCCCCCTCCCCTGGGCCGTTCGGCCCAACAGGGCTACCAGCCCCCCTTGGCCGGCCCACCCCGCCTCCCTTATTCCCCACTCCCCCCCGTGACCTAGCGCACACCCCCCCACTCACTCCCCACGATCCACCTCTCCCCTCCTCTGCCTCCCTCCCCCATCCCGATCGGGAACGATGCCGCTCGTTGCCGCCGCCATCAGTGTCGTCCGGATCCCATTGCCGGAACCACGGCGACACTCCCCATCGTCGTCGTCGCTGCCTCCTCATCCCCACCGACGAGCTCCGTCACTGGATCGACCCCGACGCCGGCATCTCCTCCCGAATGGAGCCGTCCTCCGCAGCCCCCCTCGCCGGCCTGCTTCCTCTTTGCCCGGTCGTCTCCAAGCTCCACCTCACGCCCCACTACCTAAGACCCAACGGCCCCGACGTGAGCTCCGGCCTCCCTCCCTCTCTCCCCTGTTTCTCGGTCACCGGTGCTGTCCACTCGCGCACGCATGACTGTAGCCCCGCCCCGTCGCCCCTGCTCGCCTGGCCTCGGCATGGCGCGTGCCCACGTGCGCCCGGCCGCCTGCTGCACGCTGGCGCCCACCGCCGTCCGTGTCGCGCTCCGGCCACGCCCCTCCCCCCCTGAGACATGCCCGTGCTACCTGCGCCTTGGTCGCAACCGCCCCCTACCCTTCTCTGCTCGTGGCCTCGCCCGCCTGCGTACAACACTGTTGCTGCCGTTGACCTCCGCCCGGCCGTGCCCTCCCGCACCGCTGCCCCCGCACTCGG
Organism: Triticum urartu; assembly: GCF_003073215.2. Classification (NCBI taxonomy): domain Eukaryota; kingdom Viridiplantae; phylum Streptophyta; class Magnoliopsida; order Poales; family Poaceae; genus Triticum; species Triticum urartu. The sequence continues at coordinate 180,406,098 of NC_053025.1, read as the reverse complement.
GCTTTCCCCGCTGCTCGCCGTGCCGCCCCCTTGTTGTTGCTGCTGCTACCCCACGCGCCGCTGCAGGTTGCCGCCCGCTCCTCGCTGTACACCGCCACGGCCCCCGCCTCTGCTTCGGCGCCCCGGTGCCGCCCCGCCGTGGCCTCGCCACTATTGCCTCCGGCGACCGGCCTCGCCGTGCCCTGTTGTGGCCAGTGCCCCCTGGTGGCTGGGGCATACACCCAAATGGGATGGGCGCCCGGCACCCTTTACGCCCGCGGTCGCACTAGTTCGGGCGGCACCCACCTGTGCACTGTGCCCGTTAAGCCCCCCCCCCCCGGTCGCTAACGAACGAGGCCCATCCCTTGGAATGATTTAAAAAAAGATTTAGGATTTAATAAATAATAAATAAATAAATAAAATCAAATATTAATTAATTAATTAACTTAATTAATTCTGTTTAAATTAACTAATTAAGATTAATTAACCTAATAACTAGTTAACCTAATTAACTACTATTAATTAGTCAAACTGTTGCTGACAGGTGGGACCCACATATCAGGTTGACCAGGTCAATGGTCAACATTGACTGTTGACATCATGCTGACGTCAGCATGAACTATTCTGGATAATGTTGACTTAAAACAATTAAATAAATGCTAAAAATGATTTAAATCTTTTAAAATCAATATAAAATAAACTGTAGCTCGGATGGAAAAACTTTGTACATGAAAGTTGCTCAGAACTATGAGACGAATCCGAATACGCAGCCCGTTCGTCCACCACGCATACCTAGCATAGCGAACATGCAACTTTCCCCCTCCGATTCATTTGTCCGAAAACGTGAAACACCGGGGATATTTTCCTGGATGTTTCCCCCCTTCACCGGTATCACCTCATACTGTGTTAGGTCACCCCTAGCACTGCGCATTGCATTGTTATGCTTTGTGTTGCTTTGTTTGCTCTGTTATTTATTGTGTTCCCTCTCCATTACTTCTTTTCGGTAGACCCCAACACCGCTGCCGGTACGCCCGATCGACTACGGTGTTGACGACCCCTCCTTGCCAGATCAACCAGGCAAGCCCCCCTGATCACCAGATATCGCCTACTCTTCTGCAACGCCCTCGATGCGGCTATATCTCCCACGTGTCGAAGCACGACTTGGAGGCATAACCGCATTGAAAGCAATGTCGCAAGTGAGGTAATCTTCACACAACCCATGTAATACATAAGGGAAAGAGATACATAGTTGGCTGTAACACCCTCGATGCGACTATAGCTCCCACGTGTCGAGGCACGACTTAGAGACATAATCGCATTGAAGGCATATGTCGCAAGTCAGGCAATCATCACAAACATCCCATGTAATATAGATAATAAAAGGGATAACATAGTTGGCTTACACTCGCCACGTAAATCAAGTACATAAATAACATTACATCATCCAAACACTCATGGCCCGACTACGGCGCCAAAATAAAAGATAACCTAGCATGCGACATGGTCCCGATCACCCCCAACTGGGCACCACTACTGATCATCAGGAAAGGAAACATAGTAACGTTGAGAGTCCTCATCGAACTCCCACTTGAGCTCGAGCGCGTCACCTGGAGCGGAATCATCAGGCCCTGCATCTGGTGTAATAGTAATCTGTGAGCCACAGGGACTCAGCAATCTCGCACCCTCGCGATCAAGACTATTTAAGCTTATAGGTAAGGCAAGGTAAAAATATATGTGGAGCTCCAGCATGCAACTAGCATATATGGTGGCTAACTTATTCGCAAAAGAGAGCGAGAAGAGGTGGCAAAGAGCGAGCGAGAAACTAGAGGACAACCTGCGCAAACATTACTCCAACACCGTGTCCACTTCCTGGACACCGCCGAGAAGAGGCCATCACGGTAACACACTCAGTTGATTCATTTTAATTAAATTAAGGTTCAAGTTATCTACAACCGGACATTAACAAATTCCCATCTGCCCATAACCGCGGGCACGGCTTTCAAAAGTTCAAAACCCTGCAGGGGAGTCCCAACTTAGCCCATGACAAGCTCTCACGGTCAAAGAAGGAATAGACCTCCTCCCAAGACGTTCCGATCAGACTCGGTATCTCGGTTACTCAAGACACTTCGACGGGTTAAAACAAGACCAGCAACACCGCCCGAATGTGCCGAAAAATCCCAATAGGAGCTGCACATATCTCTTTCTCAGGGCACACTTAGATTGTCCAAACTTCCGGTAGGCCAGCCCAGAGTTGCCCCTGGTAGCCACCGGCGGCTGACAGTTTGGACCAACACTCAGAGGAGCACTGGCCCGGGGGGGTTAAAATAATGATGACCCTTGAGTCTGCAGAACCCAAGGGAAAGAAAAGGCTAGGTGGCAAATGGTAAAATCAAGGTTGGGCATTGCTGGAAAAGCTTTAATCAAGGCGAACTATCAAGGGGTTCCCATTATAACCCAACCGCGTAAGGAACGCAAAATCCGGGAACATAACACCGATATGACGGAAACTAGGGCGGCAAGAGTGGAACAAAACACTAGGCGAGAGGCCAAGCCTTCCACCCTTTACCAAGTGTATAGATGCATTAAGATAACAAGATAATATAATGATATCCCAACAAGTAAATAAATGTTCCAACAAGGAACAGCCTCCAATCTTCACCTGCAACTAGCAATGCTATAAGAGGGGCTGAGCAAAGCGGTAACATAGCCAATCAATGGTTTGCTAGGACAAGGTGGGTTAGAGGTTTGACATGGCAATTGGGAGGCTGGAAAGAAAATGGTAGGCATCGTAGCAATGGCATAGCAAAAGAGCGAGCAAACTAGCATAGCAAAGATAGTAGTGATTTCAAGGGTATGATCATCTTGCCTGCACAGTTGTCAGAGTTGACTGGATCCTCGAAAGCAAACTCAACGGGCTCCTCGTTAGCGAACTCGTCTCCCGGCTCTACCCAAGCAAGACAAACAAGCAACAAGGATACAATCAACCACGTGCAAGACTCAAACCATATGATGCAAAGATGATATGCTATGCGGGATGTGATGCGGGATGCATATGCAAGATGTCACAAGGAATGCATGAACCTGGCCTCAACTTGGAAATCCAAGTGTTCCACTGGAAAGATCAGATGAAATCGCTTGAAAACGATATAAAGAACGCTGGAATCGGAGTTACGGTTTGGAAATGGCAAGCGATTCAAGAATGACACCGGTCTGCGATTTATAGCAAGTAGCCATCTAAATGCAATGAGATGAACATGCTACAGCACTCAAACATGACAAAAAAATACATGGCAGGGATGCATTCAAGATGCTTAACAAAAGTCTAGCACTGAGCTACGGCCAATTCATCCATTAACAGGTTCAAACAAGCATGGAAAAAATGCATATGGCAAACAGATCTTAGACTTAGTGAAATTAACACTTGTATGGAATTTCAGATCAGGTAGCACTCTTCGGAGCAACCAAAACTACATGCTACAGGACTTGAACATGGCAAATTAAAGCATGGCATGGAGCTACTCAAAGAGCTTAACAAAAGTCCCTTAGTGACCTTGAGCCAAAAGGGATCAGAAAATACAATTGCAAGCATGTGAACATAGCAAATCCATAATCAGTTTTCAGACAGAGTGAAAACTAGAACATGCTAAAACATAACTCAAGTAGGCATGTTTACGAGCTCGATGCACTCACTACGGAGCAAGTCATGACAATATAAGCATACATCCATCAAGAAGGCACAAAATTCAAGCTATACATGGCAGGAACAATAGCATAGCATGCACGGATCAACTATAACATCATCGGCAAAATTGCAAACAAGTTGACAATCTGCCCAGATTCACAAAGTAGCAAAAGTAGAGCTCGATTGATCTAAGATAGGGTGCTCAATAAATGCAAACAAAGACATGGATGGATAGAGCACTACAAGATTAACAAAACATCCTTACTGACCATCCTCAAAAGAGGCACGGATCACTAGGAAGCAACATGAACATATGGCATCATGAGATAAATAGCTCAAGGACTTAGTGGAAATGATAAGTCCCTGAAAAAAGAATTACTAAGTGCACCACTTTGCAAGCTCGTGCTACTCACCACACACATCACAAAAATACATGGGTTGCACCTCTGGAAAGATGACAAAACCCTTAACAAAACATATGTATAACTCAGGGGCATATCATGCACACATTAATCATGGCAAAAATGACAAAAAGCTAAATGGAGCAGCAGATCTGACAATTATCTCAAGTAGCCCTCTTCTAACAGCATTTCGGGCATCAAGATGAACTCAAATAAAAATGATGCAATGGAATGAAATGATGTACTCTCTGCGATGAACATTTTGATATGCTATATGCATGAATCGGAGCTACGGATGCAAAGTTACGAGGGCATGAACATGAGCACTTGGATCTGAGATTTTGGGACTTGGAAGAAAAAAACACATCGCGGATCTAGGGTTTACTGTTCACGGCACGTGAACCGAGGCGGAATCCGGCAAGGTGGCGGCTGCTCCGGCAAGGGGAGTCGAGGGGGAGGTGAGGGAGAGGCGAGGCCAGCCCCCTCTCGTCCCGATCCGGCGAGGGCGGCGGCTCCGGCCGGCTATGGCGGCGAGGGGCGCGCGGCGGCGCTGGCGCCGGCAAGCTGCGCGGCGGCCGGGGCGAGATCCGGCCGGCGAGCTGCGCGGCGGCCGGGGCGAGATCCGGCCGGCGAGCTGCGCGGCGGCCGGGGCGAGATCCGGCCGGCGAGGGGCGCGGTTGCGGCGGATGGTGTCGGAGGAGAAGGAGGCGCGGGGCGGCGTGATCGATGGGCCCGGGAGGGCCTCCCATGGGCTCGGGCGGGCCTCGGGCGACGGCGGCGAAGTGGGGCTCGCCCGGGCCACGTGGCGGTCGGTGGCTGGCTGCGGTGATTTTTGTCCGGCCCGGACGGACGTGTCCGGCCGGCGCGGAGGCGATATTTAGGGTTTCGGGGGGAGAAGGAGATCCGAATTTCGGGGGGGGGGGGGCTATTTATAGGCATAGAGGGAGCTAGGAGAGTCCAAATGAGGTGCGGTTTTCGTCCACGCGATCGTGGTCGAACGATCTAGATGATGGAGAAGGCTTAGTTGGGTTTTGGGCCAAATTGGAGGGGTGTTGGGATGCAACACACACGAGGCCTTTTCAGTCCCTCAGTTAACCGTTGGAGTATCAAACGAAGTCCAAATAATACGAAACTGGACAGGCGGTCTACCGGTAGTAAACCAAGGCTCCTTGGCAAGTCTCGGTCCAATCCGGAAATGTTTAATCCCCACACATGAAAGAAAGCTAGAACTGACCACCGGAGGAGAACGAAGCGCCGGAATGCAAAACGGACAACGGGGAAAATGTTCGAATGCATGAGATGATCATGTATGCAAATGCATTGCACATGATGACATGATATGAGATGCATGACAACGATAACAACACACGGAGACAAAAACCCGAACCCGAGAAAATAAAATAACTTAATGCCAGAAACGGCAAGAGTTGGAGTACAAATTGGGAAAGTCACATCCGGGGTGTTACATTGGCTTACAATCGCCACTTCACACAATACATGAATAAAGCATTACATCATCCAGATACAATCAAGGTCCGACTACGGAACCAAAACAAAAGAAGACTACCCCAAAAGCTACACAGATCCCCGATCGACCCCAACTGGGCTCCACTACTGATCAACTAGAACGAAACAACACAAAGGGCAAGATCTCCATCGAGCTCCTCCTTGAGCTTGGTTGCGTCACCTTCTCGGTTACATCGGCACCTGCAAACTGGTTTTGGAAGTATCTGTGAGTCGCGGGGACTCAGCAATCTCACAACCTCGCGATCAAGACTATTTAAGCTTATAGGAAGGGTAAAAGGTATGAGGTGGAGCTGCAGCAAGCGACTAGCATATACGGTGGCTAACATACGCAAATGAGAGCGAGAAGAGAAGGAAAAAGCACGTTCGAACAACTATGATCAATAAGTGATCCTAGAACAACCTACGCCAAACATAACTCCAACACCGTGTTCACTTCCCGGACTCCGCCGAGAAGATACCGTCACGGTAACACACACGGTTGATGTATTTTAATTAAGGTCAACTTCTGGTTTTCTACAACCGGACATTAACAAATTCCCATCTGCCCATAACCGCGGGCACGTCTTTCGAAAGTTCAAATCCCTGCAGTGGTGTCCCAACTTAGCCCATCACAAGCTCTCACGGTCAACGAAGGATATTCCTTCTTCCAAGACAATCCGATCAGGCTCAGCATCCAGGTTACAAGACATCCTCAACAATGGTAAAACAAGACCAGCAACACCGCCCGAATGTGCCAACAAATCCCGATAGGCGCTGCACATATCTCGTTCTCAGGGCACACACAGATGAGACTAGCTACGAGTAAAACCAACCCTGAAGTTTCCCCGAGGTGGCCCCGCAGGCAGCTCGGTTTGGACCAACACTTAGAGAAGCACTGGCCCGGGGGGGGGGGGTTAAAATAAAGATGACCCTTGAGTCTGCAGAACCCAAGGGAAGGTGGTAGGTTGTTAGTGCAAATGGTAAAACCAAGGTTGAGCATTGCTGGAGGAGTTTTATTCAAGGCGAACTGTCAAGGGGTTCCCATTATAACCCAACCGCGTAAGGAACGCAAAATCCGGGAACATAACACCGATATGACGGAAAATAGGGCGGCAAGAGTGGAATAAAACACCAGGCATAAGGCCGAGCCTTCCACCCTTTACCAAGTATATAGCTGCATTAATTAAATAAGAGATATTGTGACATCCCAACAAGTAAACATGTTCCAACAAGGAACAACATCTCCATGTTCCAACAAGGAACAAACTTCAATCTTCACCTACAACTAACAACGCTATAAGAGGGGCTGAGCAAAGCGGTAACATAGCCAAACAACGGTTTGCTAGGACAAGGTGGTTAGAGGCTTGGTTCAACAATATGGGAGGCATGATAACCAAGTGGTAGGTATCGCAGCATAGGCATAGCAAAAGAGCGAGCAACTGGCAAGCAAAGATATAAGTGATTTCTAGGGTATGGTCATCTTGCCTGAGATCCCGCAAGGAAGAAGAACGAGTCCATGAAGAAGACAAACGGACGTAGACGAACGGATCCTCACAAACGCGACGTTATCGGAACCAACCCGAAGAAGCAACACCGGAAAGAAGCACACAACATAGTAAACAACCAACACATGAACATGGTATGATATGCGGGATGCGGTATGTGATGCATATGCATGATTTGGAAAGGAAAGATTGAACCTGGATTCAACTTGGAAAACCAAGAGTGCCACTGGAAAAGTGAGGTGATTTCGGTTGAGATCGATATAAAGATCGTCGGGATCGGATGCACGGTTTGGAAATGGCAAGCAAAACAAATATGGCACCGGTCTACGATAATCAGCAAGTAGCCATCTAAATGCATCAAGATAAATATGCTACAACACTCAAACATGGCAACAAAATACATGGCAGGGATCCACTCATGAAGCTTGACAAAAGATGTACACTGATCTACGGCTAATTCATCCATTAACAGGTTCAAACAAGCATGGCAAAAGAGCAAATGATAACAGGTTTCAGACTTAGTGAAATTAACACAAGTCTGGAATTTATCATCAGGAAGCACACTTTAGAGCATGAAAACTACATGCTACAGGAACTTAACATGGCAAATCATGGCATGGCATGAAGCTACTCAAAGCACTTAACAAAAGTCCCTTAGTGACCTTGAGACAAAAGGGATCAAAGAATACAATTGCAAGCATATGAACATGGTAAAAACATAAACAAATCTCAGAATTAGTGAAAAACTGGAGCATGCAAATCAGTTAACGAGTAGGCATGTTTACGAGCTCGATGCACTCACTACAGAGCATGTCATGACAAACTAAGCATACACTCATCAAGAAGACATGGCATAGAAGCTATACATGGCTAGAACAACAACATAGCATGCACGGATCAAAAGCAATATCCTCGGCAAAATCGCTAATCATGTCAACAATCTGCCGGGATTCACGAAATAGCAAAAGTAGAGCTCGATTGACTCAAGCTATGGTGCTCCATAAATGCAAAGAAAGACATGGATGGATAGAGAACCACAATATTAACAAAACATCCTTACTGGTCTTCCTCAAAATAGGCACGGATCACTAGTAAACAACATGAACATATGGCATAACGACAAAATCAGGACAAGGACTTACTGAAATTCAAGTCCCTGAAATCAGCATTACCGATTACGCTACTTTGCAAGCTTGTGCTAGTCACCAAAAATATCACAAAAATACATGACAAGCACCTCTGTAAAGATGGCATGGCATATAACAAGACACATGTAGAGCTCAGGATCATATCATGCACACATTAAACATGGCAAAAATGACAAATGCCATTTGCTGAAACAGATCTGACAAATTACTCACATAGCCCTCTTCCAACGACATTTCGGGCATCAAGATGAGCTCAAATGAAAATGATGCAATGAGAAGAAATGATGTACTCGTCGAGACGACATTCTGATATGCTACACGCGCAAAACAGATCTACGGATGCAAAGTTATGACATGATGAACATGGGCATATGAATCTGGAAACTTCGGGGACTTAGTGAAATTTTACCTCCACGAAAAGTAAAGCATGGCATGGAGCTAATCAAAGAGCTTAACAAAAGTCCCTTAGTGACCTTGAGCCAAAAGGGATCAGAAAATACAATTGCAAGCATGTGAACATAGCAAATGCATAATCAGTTTTCAGACTTAGTGAAAACTTGAACATGCTGAAACATAACTCAAGTAGGCATGTTTACGAGCTCGATGCACTCACTACGGAGCAAGTCATGACAATATAAGCATACATCCATCAAGAAGGCACAAAATGCAATCTAGACATGGCAAGAACAATAGCATAGCATGCACGGATCAACTACAACATCATCGGCAAAATTGCAAACAAGTTGACAATCTGCCCAGATTCACAAAGTAGCAAAAGTAGAGCTCGATTGACTCAAGCTAGGGTGCTCAATAAATGCAAACAAAGACATGGATGGATAGATCACTAAAAGATTAACAAAACATCCTTACTGACCATCCTCAAAAGAGGCACGGATCACTAGGAAACAACATGAACATATGGCATCATGAGATAAACAGCTCAAGGACTTGGTGGAAATGCTAAGTCCCTGAAAACAGAATTACTAAGTGCACCACTTTGCAAGCTCGTGCTAGTCACCACACACATCACAAAAATACATGGGTTGCACCTCTGGAAAGATGACAAAACCCTTAACAAAACATATGTATAAATCGGGGGAATATCATGCACACATTAATCATGGCAAAAATGACAAGAAGCTAAATGGAGCAGCAGATCTGACAATTATCTCAAGTAGCCCTCTTCTAACAGCATTTCGGGCATCAAGATGAACACAAATGAAAATGATGCAATGGAATGAAATGATGTACTCTCTGAGATGAACATTTTGATATGCTATATGCATGAATCGAAGCAACGGATGCAAAGTTACGAGGGCATGAACAGGAGCACTTGGATCTGAGATTTCGGGATTGGAAGAAAAAAAACACATCCCGGATCTAGGGTTTACTGTTCACGGCACGCAAACCGAGGCGGAATCCGGCGAGGTGGCGGCTGCTCCGGCGAGGGGAGTCGAGGGAGAGGTGAGGGAGAGGCGAGGCCGGCCCCCTCTCGTCCCGATCCGGCGAGGGCGGCGGCTCGGGCCGGCTATGGCGGCGAGGGGTGCGCGGCGGCGCTGGCGCCGGCGAGCTGCGCGGCGGCCGGGGCGAGATCCGGCCGGTGAGGGGCGCGGTTGCGGCAGACGGCGTCGGAGGAGAAGGAGGCGCGGGGCGGCGCGGTCGATGGGCCTTGGAGGGCCTCCCGCGGGCTCGGGCGGGCCTCGGGCGGCGGCGGCGAAGTGGGGCTCGCCCGGGCCACGTGGCGGTCGGTGGCTGGCTGCGGCGATTTTTTTCCGGCCCGGACGGACGTGTCCGGCCGGCGCGGAGGCGATATTTAGGGTTTCGGGGGGAGAAGGAGATCCGAATTTCGGGGGGTCTATTTATAGGCATAGAGGGAGCTAGGAGAGTCCAAATGAGGTGCGGTTTTCGTCCACGCGATCGTGATCGAACGATCTAGATGATGGAGAAGGCTTAGGTGGGTTTTGGGCCAAATTGGAGGGGTGTTGGGCTGCAACACACACGAGGCCTTTTCAGTCCCTCGGTTAACCGTTGGAGTATCAAACGAAGTCCAAATGACACGAAACTTGACAGGCGGTCTACCGGTAGTAAACCAAGGCCGCTTGGCAAGTCTCGGTCCAATCCGGAAATGTTTAATCCCCACACATGAAAGGAAGCTAGAACTGACCACCGGAGGAGAACGAAGCGCCGAAATGCAAAACGGACAACGGGGAAAATGCTCGAATGCCTGAGACGAACACGTATGCAAATGCAATGCACATGATGACATGATATGAGATGCATGACAACGATAACGACACACGGAGACAAAAACCCGAACCCGAGAAAATAAAATAACTTAATGCCGGAAACGGCAAGAGTTGGAGTACAAATTGGGAAAGTCACATCCGGGGTGTTACATTGGCTTACAATCGCCACTTCACACAATACATGAATAAAGCATTACATCATCCAGATACAATCAAGGTCCGACTATGGAACCAAAATAAAAGAAGACTACCCCAAAAGCTACACAGATCCCCGATCGACCCCAACTGGGCTCCACTACTGATCAACTAGAACGAAACAACACAAAGGGCAAGATCTCCATCGAGCTCCTCCTTGAGCTTCGTTGCGTCACCTGCTCGGTTACATCGGCACCTGCAAACTGGTTTTGGAAGTATCTGTGAGTCATGGGGACTCAGCAATCTCACACCCTCGCGATCAAGACTATTTAAGCTTATAGGAAGGGTAAAAGGTATGAGGTGGAGCTGCAGCAAGCGACTAGCATATATGGTGGCTAACATACGCAAATGAGAGCGAGAAGAGAAGGCAAAAGCACGTTCGAACAACTATGATCAAGAAGTGATCCTAGAACAACCTACGCCAAACATAACTCCAACACCGTATTCACTTCCCGGACTCCGCCGAGAAGAGACCGTCACGGTAACACACACGGTTGATGTATTTTAATTAAGGTCAACTTCAGGTTTTCTACATCCGGACATTAACAAATTCCCATCTGCCCATAACCACGGGCACGGCTTTCGAAAGTTCAAATCCCTGCAGGCGTGTCCCAACTTAGCCCATCACAAGCTCTCACGGTCAACGAAGGATATTCCTTCTTCCGAGACAATCCGATCAGGCTCAGCATCCAGGTTACAAGACATCCTCGACAATGGTAAAAACAAGACCAGCAACACCGCCCGAATGTGCCGACAAATCCCGATAGGAGCTACACATATCTCGTTCTCAGGGCACACTCAGATGAGACTAGCTACGATTAAAACCAACCCTCAAGTTTCCCCGAGGTGGCCCCGCAGGCAGCTCGGTTTGGACCAACACTTAGAGAAGCACTGGCCCGGGGGGGTTAAAATAAAGATGACCCTTGAGTCTGCAGAACCCAAGGGAAGGTGGTAAGTTGTTAGTGCAAATGGTAAAACCAAGGTTGGGCATTGCTGGAGGAGTTTTATTCAAGGCGAACTGTCAAGGGGTTCCCATTATAACCCAACCGCGTAAGGAACGCAAAATCCGGGAACATAACACCGATATGACAGAAAATAGGGCGGCAAGAGTGGAATAAAACACCAGGCATAAGGCCGAGCCTTCCACCCTTTACCAAGTATATAGCTGCATTAATTAAATAAGAGATATTGTGATATCCCAACAAGTAAACATGTTCCAACAAGGAACAACATCTCCATGTTCCAACAAGGAACAAACTTCAATCTTCACCTACAACTAACAACGCTATAAGAGGGGCTGAGCAAAGCGGTTAACATAGCCAAACAACGGTTTTTGCTAGGACAAGGGTGGTAGAGGCTTGGTTCAACAATATGGGAGGCATGATAACCAAGTGGTAGGTATCGCAGCATAGGCATAGCAAAAGAGCGAGGAACTGGCAAGCAAAGATATAAGTGATTTCGAGGGTATGGTCATCTTGCCTGAGATCCCGCAAGGAAGAAGAACGAGTCCATGAAGAAGACAAACGGACGTAGACGAACGGATCCTCACAAACGCGACGTTATCGGAACCAACCCGAAGAAGCAACACCGGAAAGAAGCACACAACATAGTAAACAACCAACACATGAACATGGTATGATATGCGGGATGCGGTATGTGATGCATATGCATGATTTGGAAAGAAAAGATTGAACCTGGCCTCAACTTGGAAAACCAAGAGTGCCACTGGAAAAGTGAGGTGATTTCGGTTGAAATCGATATAAAGATCGTCGGGATCGGATGCACGGTTTGGAAATGGCAAGCAAAACAAATATGGCACCGGTCTACGATAATCAGCAAGTAGCCATCTAAATGCATCAAGATAAATATGCTACAACACTCAAACATGGCAACAAAATACATGGCAGGGATCCACTCATGAAGCTTGACAAAAGATGTACACTGATCTACGGCTAATTCATCCATTAACAGGTTCAAACAAGCATGGCAAAAGAGCAAATGATAACAGGTTTCAGACTTAGTGAAATTAACACAAGTCTGGAATTTATCATCAGGAAGCACACTTTAGAGCATGAAAACTACATGCTACAGGAACTTAACATGGCAAATCATGGCATGGCATGAAGCTACTCAAAGCACTTAACAAAAGTCCCTTAGTGACCTTGAGACAAAAGGGATCAAAGAATACAATTGCAAGCATATGAACATGGTAAAAACATAAACAAATCTCAGAATTAGTGAAAAACTGGAGCATGCAAATCAGTTAACGAGTAGGCATGTTTACGAGCTCGATGCACTCACTACAGAGCATGTCATGACAAACTAAGCATACACTCCATCAAGAAGACATGGCATAGAAGCTATACATGGCTAGAACAACAACATAGCATGCACGGATCAAAAGCATATCCTCGGCAAAATCGCTAATCATGTCAACAATCTGCCGGGATTCACGAAATAGCAAAAGTAGAGCTCGATTGACTCAAGCTATGGTGCTCCATAAATGCAAAGAAAGACATGGATGGATAGAGAACCACAATATTAACAAAACATCCTTACTGGTCATCCTCAAAATAGGCACGGATCACTAGGAAACAACATGAACATATGGCATAACGACAAAATCAGGACAAGGACTTACTGAAATTCAAGTCCCTGAAATCAGCATTACCGATTACGCTACTTTGCAAGCTTGTGCTAGTCACCAAAAATATCACAAAAATACATGACAAGCACCTCTGTAAAGATGGCATGGCATATAACAAAAACACATGTAGAGCTCAGGATCATATCATGCACACATTAAACATGGCAAAAATGACAAATGCCATTTGCTGAAACAGATCTGACAAATTACTCACATAGCCCTCTTCCAACGACATTTCGGGCAACAAGATGAGCTCAAATGAAAATGATGCAATGAGATGAAATGATGTACTCGTCGAGACGAACATTCTGATATGCTACACGCGCAAAACAGATCTACGGATGCAAAGTTATGACATGATGAACATGGGCATATGAATCTGGAAACTTCGGGGACTTAGTGAAATTTTACCTCCACGAAAAGTCAACGAGACGAAGGTATCTGGGACGACGAGATCCGGATCGGGCGAGGGTGCGTTTGGTTCGGGGGAGTGGTGGATCTCATCTCACTCCCCGGATCCGGCCAGACTTCGAACTCCGGCGAGGTGGATCTTCTCCGGTGAGGCGAGGGTGAGAAAGGACGGCGGCGGGTCGGCGCTTGCGCCGGCGATGGGCGCCGGTCGGCGGAAGAAGGCAGGCGAGGCGGAGTGGCGAGGGCGGCGGCCGGTTGGCGATGGCGCGTAGCGGCGGCGACCTATGGCGAGCGGGGCGGCGTGGTGGAGCCCGCCGGTGGGGTGCGACGCCGGCACCGGTGGTGGACGGCGGCGGGGCTGGAGGCGCGAGGCGGCGCGCGGCAGGGAGGCGGGCGAGCCGCGGCCGCGGGCTGGCGGCGGCGACCGATCGGGCCGGGAGGGCCGCGGCTGGGCCCGGTGGGGCGCGGACGGCGGGACAGGTGTCGCGATGCGGGTGGTGGAGGGGCGGTGACGGACATGTCCGGCGGGGAAGCGGACGCGTCCGACGGCGCGAGGAGGAAGATGGCTAGAGTTAGACTGCGAATTTTGGAGGGGATCACCTATTTATAGATAGAGGGGGCTAGGAGATTCCAAATGAGGTGCGGTTTTCGGCTACGCGATCATGATCGAATGACCGAGATGATGGAGGAGGCTTAGGTGGGTTTTGGGTCAAATTGGAAGGGTGTTGGGCTGCAACACGCACGAGGCCTTTTCGGTCCCTCGGTTAACCGTTGGGGTATCAAACAAAGTCCAAATGGTACGAAACTTGACAGGCGGTCTACCGGTAGAAAACCAAGGCCGCATGACAAGTCTCGGTCCAATCCGAAAACGTTTAACACCCGCACATGAAAAGAGGTAGAAAGGGACACCGGGTGACATAGGAGCGCCGGATTGCAAAACGGACAACGGGGAAAATGCTCAGATGCATGAGACGAACATGTATGCAAATGAAATGCACATGATGACATGATATGCAATGCATGACACACAAGCAATGACAAGACAACAACAGCGAATAACTGGAAGACACCTGGCAGATCGGTGTCGGGGCGTTACATCTTCCTTCTACTACTTGCATTAGAGTACTGTAGCATGTTACTGCTTTCCGTAAATCCTATTCTGATGCATAGCTTGTCATTGTTGCTACAGTTATTGATACCTTACCTGCAATCCTAAATGCTTAGTATAGGATGCTAGTTTATCATTAGTGGCCCTACATTCTTGTCCGTCTGCCATGCTATACTATCGGGCCGTGATCACTCGGGAGGTGATCACGGGTATATATTTATACATATTATATGATACCTGTGGTGACTAAAGTCGGGTCGGCTCATAGAGTACTCGCGAGTGATTCACGGATTGGGTCCGAAAGGACGTTTGTCCCGACGGCCCTCTTAGTGGATCTTTGTGGCGGAGTGACAGGGCAGGTTGAGACCGCCTAGGAGAGAGGTGGGCCTGGCCCTGGTTGGCGTCCGCGGTTATTTCAAAATAACACGCTTAACGAGATCTGGGTATTTGATCTGAGTCTGGCCACTGGCCTATACGCACTAACGAACTACGCGGGAACAGTTATGGGCACTCGACGTCGTGGTATCAGCCGAAGCCTTTGTGACGTCAGCGACTGAGCGGTGCGCGCCGGGTTGGACTAGAACGCCTGCTCTTGTATAAGGGAGGCTAGGTATGCTCGCCGGTCACGTACGCAACGTGCAGGTGTGCAATGGGCGATGGGCCCAGACCCCTGCGCCATAGGATTTGGACCGGCGTGCTGACCTCTCTGTTGTGCCTAGGTGGGGTTGCGACGTTTTGATCTTCCGAGGCCGGGCATGACCTAGGAAAGTGTGTCCGGACAAAGGGGATCGAGCGTGTTGGGAAATGTGGTGCACCCCTGCAGGGAAATTAATCTATTCGAATAGCCGTGATCTTCGGTAACAGGACGACTTGGAGTTATACCTTGAACTTATGACAACTATAACCGGATACTTAATAAAACACACCCTTCCAAGTGCCAGATACAACCCGGTGATCGCTCTCTAACAGGGTGACGAGGGGAGGATCGCCGGGTAGGATTATGCTATCCGATGCTACTTGGTGAACTTAACATCTACTCTCTTCTACATGCCGCAAGATGGAGGTGGCCAGAAGCGTAGACTTCGATAGGACTAGCTATCCCCCCTTATTCCGGCATTCTGCAGTTCAGTCCACATATGATACCCCTTTTCAATTTGATACCAATGCATACATTTGTAGTGTAGCTCCCTACTTGCGAGTACTTCGGATGAGTACTCACGGTTGCTTTGCTCCCCCCTTTTCCCCCTTTCTATACCCGATTGTTGCGACCAGACGACGGAGTCCCGGAGCCAGACGCCACCGTCGACGACGACTCCTACTACTACGTGCAGGCCGCTGACGACGACCAGGAGTAGTTTAGGAGGATCCCAGGCAGGAGGCCTGCGCCTCTTTCGATCTGTATCCCAGTTTGTGCTAGCCTTCTTGAGGCAAACTTGTTTAACTTATGTCTGTATTGTAACGCCCCGAGACCGTTGCACCAGGTGTCTTCCAGTTATTCGCTGTTGTAGCCTTGTCATTTGTTTGCGTGTCATGCATTTCATATCATGTCATCATGTGCATTGCATCTGCATGTTTTCAAAACTTGCTTTAGTCCAGGTTCCCCAGTTCCATCCGTTGTCCATTCCGAGCCCAGACACACTTGCAGGCGCCCGCGGCACATTCAAAATATTATTTTATAGGTGGCTGGAAAATGTTCTCAGAATAGGATGAGAGTTAGCGTGCAGTCTTGTTATAGTGTAGGTAAACCGCCTGCCAAGTTTCATCGCAATCGGAGCCCGTTTGATGCCCCAACGGATATCTATAGCGGCAGTATAGCTGGTCTTTTCGTCGGGCATTTTCGGTCTTTGGAAACCATGCCGGGCATGCATCTCTCCTCTCTTCTCTCAGACCAACCCGCTCTCCATAGTCCACCTAGGCCCAGCCTACCCCCCTTGCTCAGTGCATCGACCCCCTCGCGCGTCTGAAAGCTGTTCCTAACCCAACCCGGACTGTGGCCACCGTTGTGTCCGGATCATCCCCAAACATCTACAAAACGTCTTCGTTTTATTAATTGGGCTCCCTAACCTATTTATCCGAGACCGTCTGATTTTTATCGGAGGGTCCAAAACTAATCCTTTTGTACCTATATATAGACGAACCCCTGCCCAAATCAGATCAAACCTTAACTTCTAGGCACTTGTCCCCGCCGCCGCCGCCACACTCTAATCCCCACCTCGGGAAGCCCTCCCGATCCAAAAATCCACCCATTTTTCCTCCTGTTACTCGCCCGAGCCCTCTGCCTCAAACCGTCGGAGTCCAAACGCACCACCGCCCAACGACTTCCTCCTTCCTCTGGCCGTATGCTAGCCGCCGCTGTCAACGGACCAGGCCAGACCTCGCGCCCTACAGCTCGCGCCCCCATGCTCCTCGTCGCCACAGACGAGCACCAGGACCAGGCCGTCCCCGCACCGCACCCTGCCTCTCCTTCTCTTTTCCTTCTTCCCCTGCTTCTTCTCTCTTCCTCACCCCGTGGTCTCTCTTTCTTTCTTCAGGGAGAACTGTAGCATGCCCGCCATGGCCGTCTCATCCCGGAGCAAGCTCGTCAGCCTCCTCAACCACCCCGCACCACCACCGGCAGCTCATCGCCGGAGACCCATCAGCAGACCACCAGCGTCGTGCCCCGCCATGCTTCGTGCCTTGCCGACTACCGTCGAGAGCGTACTGCACCCCTCACTGAACCTCGCCGCCGCCTTGCCTGCTCTAAGTCCAGCCTACAGCACTGAGGGGAGGACTCTGCGTGGACCCCGCCAACCCGTCCTGCTGCTGCCGCCAAGCTGCATCCGTGCCATCCCCGTCGCCAAGACCGCCGGAGGTCGCGTCCTTGCTGGCCCCGCTTCTTTCCCCTACAGATCCAGCCTTCTCCCTCTGCTTCGAGACGAGGCCAGTGGAGAACCGCTCGATCCCCCCCCCCTGCGTTGACCGTGCTGGTCAGCTGCGTGGGCTGCCAGCCGCGCCAGATCCGGCGCCAAGGCCCCTCAGGCCCAGCCCAATTTCTGCTGCGGCCTCCTCACCGACTGGGCTTGGCCCATGGTGAGAACACTCCCAGCGCCCCTCCTTTTTTTCTTTACCTTTTGGTCTTGTCCCTGATTCGGCCCGCTTCTGTTTTTTTGCAAATTTGTTAATTAACCGGGGAATTACAGTTTTACAGAAAAACCCTCTAACTTCATGCATATAATTACTCACAAACCGTGCATCGGTTTAAAATGTTTTATATATGTAACTTGCTTAGAATTTTGTCTAGTTTCATAATTTGCAACTTTCATCCATATTTAAAATGTTTAAAATTCTGTTTGTGTAATTTTGCCCATATAACATGCTAAAATTCTTTAATTCATAACTTAATAACAGTAGCTCCAAACTTAATAAACTTTATATGTAAATGGGGTAGAAAAATGCCTAGTTTAACAAGGTTCACTTTCTTTGCATGTTTAACAACTCTAAAATATGGTTTAAGGCAGAACAGTAACAAACCTAATCTATGCACATGAGGAGTTTCCAGATTTGTTGTTTGTTGTTCCGGCCTCATTTAAACTTGCCTAGATAGGTAGTTTTCATTTGCTTCACCTCTTGCCATGCTAACCAACATTTAATATTGTTGGGTACATAAACGAGAGAGAACTAAATAATTGATGTGGTGTTCCGTCAATATGCAACTCGTTGCATATTGAGCTCCACTTAACTTGTAGTTTTGTTTGTTCCCTTTGCCATGCCATCTATCATTAAACCAGACATGCATCATACTTGGTTGTGCATCATCCCATGGTTATGTGATGGTTGTTTACCTTGTTACTTGCTTCTTTCTGGTTTGCTTCTCTCGTTAGCTTCGGTTTCGTTCCGGAGTTGTGAGGATCCGTTCGACTACGCCCATTTGTCTTCTTCGTGGACTCTTTCTTCTTCCTTGCGGGATCTCAGGCAAGATGACCATACCCTCGAAATCACTTCTATCCTTGCTTGCTAGTTGCTTGCTCTATTGCTATGCCGCGATACCTACCACTTGCTATATCATGACTCCCATATTGCCATGTCAAACCTCTAACCCACCTTGTCCTAGCAAACCGTTGTTTGGCTATGTTACCGCTTTGCTCAACCCCTCTTATAGTGTTGCTAGTTGCAGGTGAAGACAGAGTTTGTTCCTTGTTGGAACATGGTTATTGTTGGGATATCACTATTATATATTGTTTAATTTAATGCATCTATATACTTGGTAAAGGGTGGAAGGCTCGGCCTTATGCCTGGTGTTTTGTTCCACTCTTGCCGCCCTAGTTTCCGTCATACCGGTGTTATGTTCCTTGATTTTGCATTCCTTACACGGTTGGGCTATAATGGGAACCCCTTGACAGTTCGCCTTGAATAAAACTCCTCCAGCAAGGCCCAACCTTGGTTTTACCATTTGCGACCTAAGTCTTTTTCCCTTGGGTCCTGCAGACTCAAGGGTCATCTTTATTTTAAACCCTCGGGCCAGTGCTCCTCTGAGTGTTGGTCCAACCTGTCAGCCGCCGGTGGCCACCAGGGGCAACTCTGGGTTGGCCTACCGGAAGTTTGGACAATCCGGTGTGCCCTGAGAACGAGATATGTGCACCTCCTATCAAGATTTGTTAGCACATCCGGGCGGCTTTGCTGGTCTTGTTTTACCATTGTCGAGATGTCTTGTAACCAGGATTCCGAGTCTGATCGGGTCTTCCTGGGAGAAGGAATATCCTTCGTTGACTGTGAGAGGTTGTGATGGGCTAAGTTGGGACACCCCTGCAGGGTTTTGAACTTTCGAAAGTCGTGCCCGCGGTTATGGGCAGATGGGAATTTGTTAATATCCGGTTGTAGAAAACCTGACACTTAACTTAATTAAAATGCATCAACCGCATGTGTAGCCGTGATGGTCTCTTTCCGGCGGAGTCCGGGAAGTGAACACGGTTCTTGTGTTATGCTTGAACATAAGTAGTTTCAGGATCACTTCTAGTTCACGACCGTGCTTTGCTTCTCTTCTCGCTCTCATTTGCGTAAGTTTGCCGCCATATATGCTAGTGCTTGCTGCAGCTCCACCTCACTACCCTTTACTACCCATAAGCTTAAATAGTGTTGATCGCGAGGGTGTGAGATTGATGAGTCCCCGTGACTCACAGATTACTTCCAAAACCAGTTGCAGGTGCCAATGATACCAGTGCAGGTGATGCAACCGATCTCAGGGAGGATCTCGATGAAGATCGTGTTCCTTGTGTTGTTTCGTTTCCAGTTCATCAGTAGTGGAGCCCAGTTGGGGCGATTGGGGACCTATTGCATTAGGGGTAATCTTTCTTTATTTGGTTCCGTAGTCGGACCTTGATTGTATTCTGGATGATGTAATGCTTTCTTATGTATTGTGTGAAGTGGCGATTGTAAGCCAACTCTTTATCTCTTTCTTATTCAGTACATGGGATGTGTAAAGATTACCCCTCTTGCGACATGCCTACAATGCGGTTATGCCTCTAAGTCGTGCTCCGACATGTGGGAGATATAGCCGCATCGTGGGTGTTATAAGTTGGTAATCAGAACCTTCCCCGACTTAGGAGCCCCCTGCTTGATCGAATTGTTGGCGTTGTTGAGTATAGAAAAATGTTTTGAGTCTTATAGGATTATATATATCGGGGAGTAGGATTATTTTTACTCCTCAGTCCCTTCGTCGCTCTGGTGAGGCTTCCTGACGTAGAGTTTTGACTCTTCTCTCCTCAAATTTCACTAAAAAAATTTAGGATCATGTGGGTATCTTGGAATCGTTTCGATGATTTTGTGACGAGAACATTGTTCTTGGTGCCTCCTGACAATTAGGGGTTGTGGCAGTGTCCTGGGGAGTTGAGCTCCGAGGTGTTGTCGTCACAATTTTATCGTTGCAATTCTAGAATACCTGAGTTCACTGACATCCAAAATCTCTTTTATGCAGTTGTTGGTGAGATAACCTTGATGCCACCCAGTACTGGGGTGGGAGTTCAGGAGTATCGCCATAACTCGTATAGCGGATGCTTTTTGAAGGTTGAGGTAAATGATTTCCGAAGGTTTCTTGGTTATGTGTTGAAGGATGGATACAGCTGGATGTAGGATTTGTTAGTTTTGGGTGAGATATTATGCTTCCCCTATATCCCCAACACCTGATTGCATAACCAGAAAGTTACGGGAGTTTACAAGTGGGAATTCAAGTAGCTCCTTAGGATATCTTTTCGACAGATGTATGATATGAAATTGGGGTTCGATGTCTAGTGGTCCGCCTATCCACAGTTGGTTTTACAGTGGTCTCGTTGTGTCTTAAAGAGTCCTTGGCTATGCTGACTCGGGGACGCTTCGTATGTCATGTGCACTGCCTTGTACATGATGGTGATGTACAATCAAGCCCGTGTGGGCCCCACCATGAAAACTTCGGACGAAATCTCTATCATATGTTTGTTTCAGCTTATTCTGCAAGCCAATCCTTTGTTTTGTTTTCAGTTGTGGTATTCGAGTTGCTTCGATGTCAAATGTTGATTCCATGCCTCTTTCTAAATGGTGTTCTCATACTCCTATGTGAATACCAATCCTTCATGATAACTGGGATTGTCATGTCAATCCTTTTCAACTGGCGTGTTTCTCTTCAAGTGTATCCGATCATTTCAACATTCGCAAGGTCAACTCTAAGTATTCTCAACGTTGTTTGCTTCATCCGTCCCAAGTTGCCTTTGTTTTTCCCACCCTCCCACTCTTTTTCTTCGAGGACTAGAATTTCTTAATGGAGTATCCATCTTATTGATGTGAAGCCTCTCCATTCTTTTCCGTTAATATTCTTATCTGGTGATTATCAGGAAGATACTAACGGAGTTTCAAGTTCATCATTCTTCGTTTCTTTTATCTTCTCCGATGGATTCAAATCAAGCTTTTGGTGTTGATCATATCCCTTTTTCCTTGTTTCAAATATCTTCTCATACCGGTGCACCTCATAATCATTCACTTCTCGCTATTCATTTGTTCGGGAGTGCTAAATATATCTCAGAAGGCTCGTCTTGTCATTCAAGACCCGTTCAACTTATTTTGAGGTTGTTATCTCATTCAAGCCATTTAATTCAACCGGTGCAATCTCTCTTTTCAAGCAATCTCTTCAATGGTGTATCTTTTGAGTGGGCCTTAACCCACATGTCTTTTCCCAGGATCTTACCTGACTCTTCTATTTTCTTGGAGCTATTCTCAAATCTTCTAAAGTTTGACGTAAGAATGAATTATCATCAGTCATATGTCTTTCTCCAAGATCTTTCAAATTCTTTTCATCATTGCTTCAACCTTTCCAATATTAATTCCGGAGTGCCTCAACAATTCTTGGTGGTGTTTCTCGTCGTCATTCTCAGATTTTGAAGACTGGAGAAGAGTTTTTCCTCCATATCTTATCCGTTCTCTTCAAGATTCATGGTTCTAGCTTGATGCCATCCTCTCATAATTGTTTTTGATTGTGAGAATTCTTTTCGCCCATTCGGAGCAATTCAAGAGTCTTTTCAGTTTGATTCTCCGAAGGCCATCATTTCAGGTTTATTCATTCTTAGCTTTTAGTTGTCTTTCTCCAAATCTTACCGGTGCTTCATTCAAGTATTCTCTAATCATCTCAGAATCACTTCGTTCACTTGCATCTAAATTATCTCAAGTATCTTCGTTCTTTTTATAATTCTTCCCAGTGTTTCTTTATCTTTTCTTTGTTCATTTTCAATTCTTACGGTAGTTCGTTCAAGATTCTTCTTCCTTCGTTTATCGTATCAATTTATTCATTGTTTCAACCCTTCTGATGGTTCATTGAAGTCCTTCTCAAGTTGCGCTATATCTATCTTAATCCTTTCTACGAGAATAAGTAGTATGCCAAGTCCGTTGTTTGTCATCAATTTAAATTGGTGAAGGATACGCATAATGTAATTCTTATTCTTGTTTCATCGAGTAAATTCAATTCCTGCTTTCCGGAGTAGTTCATCATATCACATTCTCGGTTCGAGATGCCTTATCTTTCTTCTGGAGTTCCAAGTTTCCACTTATCTCGTCGCAAATCTTCATACAATCATTGCAAGGCTTAACCTTGTGTTTTCAACCTTCCGTTTGATCATTCTTTTATTACCGGAGTTCTTCATGGAGGCTCTACATGTTGGTTCATAAAGGATTTAATTCCTTCTCGAAGTGTTCATTGAGATTCTTTTCAGAGGAGTTCAAGCATTCTGCATCTTGCATCCCAAAGTCCTATTTGTTCTATCTTATCTTTTGAGGTGGTGTTATGTCATTCTTGATAATTTCCCTTCGTGTTTCATGATTCACAAGTTATCAAGAATGAGGTATTTTAAACCCATCAATCTCTTCATTGGAGTTAGACTCGGTTATATTTCACCTAAATCTTTCCCTAAGGATTGTTGCTATTTATGGTGATTATAAATGATCCAAGTTCTTCATTTATCCTCCCGGTAAAAATAAGTTTCTCGTCTCCTTGTTCATATCAATCCAATCTTTTGTTTCCGTTAGTGGCAGAATTTCACCTCAAGATTCGAGATGGTTTCCATAAGCCCACAACAAGCTTACTCCTTTCGTTGTTGGTTTTTTTCCAACAACTCCGTGCGACCCTTCTCCTAAAGATGCTTTTTCAAGCTCATTTGAGGTAGAAGATGTTGTTTTCTCCTCCGTTCATTCCTTTCCATTCTCTCATTTCTTCCGGAGGCATTGTGATGTTGCTCTCTTCGACCCATCATCTTGTTTTGTCAGGATCATGTTCTTTTTTTTTCTTATCCATTTAACTAGAGTGTTGTGCCCTCTACTCAAGTTCTTTTCATCTTATCAAGTCTTGCATCTCTTTTCAACCGGAGTGTTGTCCGAATTTGTTCTTCCTTGTTCCTCTTTCCTAACGGAGTGCTTTCAACTTCGATCATCTCCGTGGCATTCTTTCTTTCAAGTTGTTCAGCCTCTCAAGGTTCTTTGGTTTCACTCGTTTGTCAAAGAAGCAACTTTGTTTTACCTCTCTTCTTCCTCTTCGTTTTCCCTCCGGTGCCATCCTAGATCTCGGGACGAGATCCTCTCATAGTGGTGGAGTGTTGTAACACCCCGAGACCATTGAGCCAGGTGTCTTCCAGTTATTCGCTGTTGTTGCCTTGTCATGTGTTTGCGTGTCATGCATTTCATATCATGTCATCATGTGCATTGCATCTACATGTTTTCAAAACTTGCTTTAGTCCAGGTTCCCAAGTTCCGTCCGTTGTCCGTTCCGAGCCCAGACACACTTGCACGCGCCCGCGGCACGTCCGAAATATTATTTTATAGGTGGACGGAAAATGTTCTCATAATGGGATGAGAGTTGGCGTGCGGTCTTGTTATAGTGTAGGTAGACCGCCTGCCAAGTTTCATCGCAATCGGATCCCGTTTGATGCCCCAACGGATATCTATAGCGGCAGTATAGCTGGTCTTTTCGTCGGACGTTTTCGGTCTCCGGAAACCATGTCAGGCATGCATCTCTCCTCTCTTCTCTCAGACCAACCAGTTCTCCACAGTCCACCTAGGCCCAGCCTACCCCCTTGCTCAGTGCATCGACCCCCTCGCGCGTCCGAAAGCTATCCCTAACCCGACCCGGACTGTCGCCACCGTTGTGTCCGGATCATCCCCAAACATCTCCGTTTTCTTAATTGGGCTCCCTAACCTATTTATCCGAGACCGTCTGATTTTTATCGGAGGGTCCAAAACTAACCCTTTTTTACCTATATATAGACGAACCCCTGCCCAAATCAGATCAAACCCTAACTTCTAGGCACTTGTCCCCGCCGCCGCCACACTCTAATCCCCACCTCGGGATCCCCTCCCAATCCAAAAATCCACCCATTTTTCCTCCTGTTGCTCTCCCGAGCCCTCTGCCTCAAACCGTCGGAGTCCAACCGCACCGCCGCCCAACGACTTCCTCCTTCCTCTGGCCGTATGCTAGCCGCCGTTGTCAATGGACCAGGCCGGACCTCGCGCCCTGCAGCTTGCGCCCCCTTGCTCCTCGTCGCCGGAGACGAGCACCGGGACCAGGCCGTCCCCGCACCGCACCCTGCCTCTCCTTCTCTTTTCCTTCTTGCCCCGCTTCTTCTCTCTTCCTCACACCATGGTCTCTCTCTCTTTCTTCAGGGAGAACTGGAGCATGCCCGCCATGGCCATCTCATCCCGGAGCAAGCTCGTCGGCCTCCTCAACCATCCCCCGCCACCACCGGCAGCTCGTCACCGAAGACCCATCAGCAGACCACCAGTGTCGTGCCCCACCATGCTTTGTGCCTTGCCGGCTGTCGCCGAGAGCGTGCTGCACCCCTCACTAAACCTCGCCGCCGCCTTGCCTGCTCTATGTCCAGCCTGCAGCACTGAGGGGAGGCCTCTGCGTGGACCCCGCCAACCCGTCCTGCTGCTGCCGCCAAGCTGCATCCGCGCCATCCCCGTCGCCAAGACCGCCGGAGGTCGCATCCTCGCTGGCCCTGCTGCTTTCCCCTACAGATCCAGCCAGCTCCCTCTGCTTCGAGACGAGGCCAGCGAAGTCCCGCTCGATCCCCCCTGCGTTGACCGCGCTGGTCAGCTGCGTGGGCTGCCAGTCGCGCCAGATCCGGCGCCAAGGCCCCTCAGGCCCAGCCCAACTTCTGTTGCGGCCTCCTCACCGACTGGGCTTGGCCCATGGTGAGAACACTCCCAGCGCCCCTCCTTTTTTTTCTTTACCTATTGGGCTTGTCCCTGATTCGCCCAGCTTCTGTTTTTTTTCTTTTTGTGAATTTTTTAATTAACCGGGGAATTACTGTTTTACAGAAAAACCCTCTAACTTCATGCATATAATTACTCGCAAACCGTGCATCGGTTTAAAATGTTTTATATATGTAACTTGCTTAGAATTTTGTCTAGTTTCGTAATTTGCAACTTTCATCCATGTTTAAAATGTTTAAAATGCTATTTGTGTAATTTTGCCCATATAACATGCTAAAATGTTTTAATTCATAACTTAATAACTATAGCTCCAAACTTATTAAACTTTATATGTAAATGGGGTAGAAAAATGCCTAGTTTAACATGGTTCACTTTCTTTGCATGTTTAACAACTCTAAAATATGGTTTAGGGTAGAACAGGAACAAACCTAATATATGCACATGAGGAGTTTTCGGATTTGTTGTTTGTTGTTCCGACCTCATTTAAACTTTCCTAGATAGGTAGTTTTCATTTGCTTCACCTCTTGCCATGCTAACCAACATTTAATATTGTTGGGTACATAAATGAGAGAGAACTAAATAATTGATGTGGTGGTCCGTCAATATGCAACTCGTTGCATATTGAGCTCCACTTAACTTGTAGTTTTGTTTGTGCCCTTTGCTATGCCATGTATCATTAAACCGGACATGCATCATACTTGGTTGTGCATCATGCCATTGTTATGTGATGGTTGTTTACCTTGTTGCTTGCTTCTTTCCCGGTTTCTTCTCTCGTTAGCCTTGGTTTCATTCCAGAGTTGTGAGGATCCGTTCGACTATGTCCGTTTGTCTTCTTCGTGGACTCGTTCTTCTTCCTTGCGGGATCTCAGGCAAGATGGCCATACCCTCGAAATCACTTCTATCTTTGCTTGCTAGTTGCTCGCTCTATTGCTATGCCGCGATACCTACCACTTGCTATATCATGCCTCCCATATTGCCATGTGAAACCTCTAGCCCACCTTGTCCTAGCAAACCGTTGTTTGGATATGTTACCGCTTTGCTCAGCCCCTCTTATAGCGTTGCTAGTTGCAGGTGAAGACGGAGTTTGTTCCTTGTTGGAACATGGTTATTGTTGGGATATCACTATTATATATTGTTTACTTTAATGCATCTATATACTTAGTAAAAGGTGGAAGGCTCGGCCTTATGCCTGGTGTTTTGTTCCACTCTTGCCGCCCTAGTTTCCATCATACCGGTGTTATGTTCCTTGATTTTGCGTTCCTTATGCGGTTGGGTTATAATGGGAACCCCTTGACAGTTCGCCTTGAATAAAACTCCTCCAGCAAGGCCCAACATTGGTTTTACCATTTGCGACCTAAGCCTTTTCCCTTGGGTTCTGCAGACTCAAGGGTCATCTTTATTTTAAACCCCCGGGCGAGTGCTCCTCTAAGTGTTGGTCCAACCTGTCAGTCGCCGGTGGCCACCAGGGGCAACTCTGGGTTGGCCTACCGGAAGTTTGGACAATCCGGTGTGCCCTGAGAATGAGATATGTGCAGCTCCTATCAAGATTTGTCGGCACATTCGGGCGGCTTTGCTGGTCTTGTTTTACCATTGTCTAGATGTTAGGTAACCGGCATTCTGAGTCTGACCGGGTCTTCCTGGGAGAAGGAATATCCTTCGTTGACCGTGAGAGCTTGTGATGGGCTAAGTTGGGACACCCCTGCAGTGTTTTGAGCTTTTGAAAGTTGTGCCCATGGTTATGGGCAGATGGGAATTTGTTAATATCCGGTTGTAGAAAACCTGACACTTGACTTAATTAAAATGCATCAACCGCGTGTGTAGCCATGATGGTCTCTTTCCGGCGGAGTCCGGGAAGTGAACACGGTTCTTGTGTTATGCTTGAATGTAAGTAGTTTCAGGATCACTTCTTGATCGCTTCTAGTTCACGACCGTGCTTTGCTTCTCTTCTTGCTCTCATTTGCGTAAGTTAGCCACCTAATATGCTAGTGCTTGCTCCAACTCCACCTCACTACCCTTTACTACTCATAAGCTTAAATAGTCTTGATCGCGAGGGTGTGAGATTGCTGAGTCCCCGTGACTCACAAATTACTTCCAAAACCAGTTGCAGGTGCCGATGATACCAGTGCAGGTGACGCAACCAAGCTCAGGGAGGAGCTCGATGGAGATCGTGTTCCTTGTGTTGTTTCGTTTCCAGTTCATCAGTAGTGGAGCCCAGTCGGGGCGATCGGGGACCTATTGCATTAGGGGTAGTCTTTCTTTATTTGGTTTCGTAGTCGGACCTTGATTGTATTCTGGATGATGTAATGCTATTTTATGTATTGTGTGAAGTGGCGATTGTAAGCCAACTCTTTATCTCTTTCTTATTCAGTACATGGGATGTGTAAAGATTACCTCTCTTGCGACATGCCTACAATGCGGTTATGCCTCTAAGTCGTGCTCCGACACGTGGGAGTTATAGCCGCATCATGGGTGTTACATGTATTCAGATATTGTTGCTTTCGCTGACTCGTCTATGATCGAGCTCTTGTATTCGAGCCCTCGAGGCCTCTGGCTTGTAATATGATGCTTGTATGACTTATTTTATTTGTAGAGTTGTATTGTGATATCTTCCCATGAGTCCCTGATCTTGATCGTACACGTTTGCGTGTATGATTAGTGTACGGTCAAATCGAGGGCGTCACAAGTTGGTATCAGAGCCGACTGCCTATAGGAATCCCCCTTCCACACTTCTTGGCCGAAGTTGAGTCTAGTCGATAAAAAAATAATTGTTTTACTAACTTGGTTGTGCGGCCCAAGGGCCCACGTCGCCATTGGGTGGTATTAGGATATTTTATTCCTCATCTATACTCTGGGACTCTGATCTCTCTTCTATTCGGGTTAAAAGATTTTGCTAACGCTAACTCTAGGTTCTCATAATTACTTCCTTCCGGAGAGCCCCTTATTACAAATGATCGCCTACTGCACCAGAAGATTCAGAAGATACTCTCCAAAGTTATCCCGAGAACTTGTGCTCATTGCTTTTGCAATTCCCTTCCACCCTTAACTCCTATAGATAACTACATGCACTTGCCATTCTTACCTTAGTCCCCAGTTGCTCTTGTTATTACAAGATACCCCGAAATACTCGTTGTTCTTCCGAGAATCCTTGTGCCTAGTGCCTTGCAGTTCCTTGTCACCTGAATACACCTACAAATTAATCCTCACACACACACCGAGGATTTGTTTCTTCCCAGTTGATCATGTGTTTCACCAAAGTCTTCGAAATACTATTTGACCTGCCGAAAATCCTCAGCAGCTTATTGCTCTTGAAATTCTTGCTTGCTTACATTATGGTTAATCCCATAAGTATAGTAATATTATTGACATCCTTTGTCACTATCATCTTGAGTCCATCGATTCAATAATTTATGAATGCTCGCAATCCTAAACCAGATCCTAGAAGTCATCCTTCTAGCTCAGCCATCATTTTAAACATGAGCTGGATCTCGACCAATCAAATTGCATCGATTGTACTCCTAAGGCTATTCAACTTATCCATCCCTAATCAGAGCATTGCTTCTGAACCCTTGTCTTGGAATTCATAATTCCTTTACATTTGACCTATGAGTTAGTCAGTTGTTTCTATAATCTGACCTCCTTGCCTCCTTTCTTCGTCTAGTTGAGTACCAATGCTCACATCAGACCCCTTGTGGACCACCAGACTCTTTGTCGGATTTTAACCGACTGTGTCCTTCATATTGAATAACCTTGTGAGCCTTTACATGGGTATGTAATGCCTTTGGTACATTGTATCCTCTTCTTTGT